>NC_048894.1:4465775-4626209 GCF_011077185.1 Oxyura jamaicensis
TTTCTTCTTTGAAGTGAGAGAGCGCTTTGGCCTGTGAGGTAGCAGAGGGGCAGGGGGACAGAAGGAAGAAATGGCTCTGCTATGTCAGCCCACGTGACTGGGTCTGACATGACCGCTACAGAGCCTGCTTTCTGGCAGGCTCCATTGGAGTACTGTGCCCTGCAAGATGGCATCTGCCCTGGCTGCAGAACAGGGCCGCTGCTTTCCCTGTCTCCTTGACCTGACTCTGCATGGCCAGTGGCCTGGAAGGCTTTGCTGTAGGAGGTGAAAGTTCAAGTCTTCCTGGGTGAGAAACAGCAGCTTGGTGATGTTTATTCAAAAAGAATACATTCCAAGAGTTCCTATTTTGTGAAGTAACAGCAAAGTGAGAAATATATAGAAACGGTATGGGACAAAGAAAAGTTCTTTAGAGACCAACACTGCTGATGAATTCCATTGTCATGATAATTTATTCCACTTCTTATTGAGTGATAAGGAATTCAGTAACATAAAAAGGATTCTGCACTCACTTAATGTACCTTAGAGCACTGAAATATAACATCAGTATTCAAGGATTATTGTTGTTTCCCTGAGCAAAAGCTGACTGTGTTATGTTAGAGTCATTCAACATAAGCAGAAAAGCAAAGGCATTTTGTTTGCTACCAAGGCTTTATATGCCCTGAGAAGTGGTCAGGAAGACTTTGTTCCACAGTTTGAAAATTGAACTTTCTGTCACTGATGTGTGACTCCTGAATTTTCTCAGCGCATTTGGTGCTGCCTTCCTTAAAGGACTTTATAAGAGCTTCTCTTGCTCCAAGTAGTATCCCAAATCAGCTGCACGTTTACATGTACGGTCCTGTGGTCTTCTGTCCTCGGTCTGCAGTGGGCACTTCAGTAATTTCAGTTTCAACTGTGAAAACGACATAATCTTTGGCTTCACTCAATATCTATTTCCTAAAACTTTCTTGGCGATGCACTGCTATCCTACCCTGAACCTGCAGCTTTCTCAAAGTGTCTGTGTTGATACTGCTCCTCTCGTTCTCACTATCGTTTACCCTCAGTGGAAGGCTCAGAACTCAGAATTCTGTGGGTCAGAAGCTTGTGTATTTTTTACTGGTTATCAGAAGTAATGGATCACCTTACAGAGATGCCAACTTTCCGATCCGGTCAGCAGAAGCACTTCTTCAAACCTTTTAAATTGCCCTTTGGAGTTTCTTGTCTCTCTTGACTATGTAAGGATCTTCACCAGCCACGTAGCCTTTTAAGGGTAGCTGATAGAAATTCCACACATCCACCCATTCTGTAATGGGATGTGATTCAGCTACTCTATTTTAAGTGAGAAAAATTGTGCCCTGAGCTTTGTTAAGGCCATTGACTGTCTGCCACAGGAGGTCCAGGATAGGTAGTTCATTTGTAGATGCCTACCTTTAGTCACATGAATGACACCTGATGTTGTGGACCTAAGCAAGTATAACCAAAAATCCTCTCGGTCATGAGGGAATGTCTGCACCTGAACCAATGAATGGGAACTGCTATGAGATACTGGGGATTTTTGTACTCATGAATAAGAAATTCTGCCCTTTGCTGCTGCTTTACTGTTTGTTTGTATTGCTTCTCTATTCATCCAGATAGTTCTCCACTGTGAATCTTCTGTGAACCTGCCCTTGTCTGTTCTGCTGGAAAAGTACTGTGAAGCTTTATCAGCCCGCACCAATGTCACAGGTATTTATTTCTTCATTTCTCAGTGGCTTCTTGTTACTCCAGGATCTGTTTTCAGTGTCCTTGCTCCAGGAACATCTTTTTCTGCTGAGATAAACTTAGTGCTTCCAGCCTTGAGTTTTCATTGGCAACAACGTACAGTGGTGTGACATGGAAAGAAAACTTTGAAGTTTGCACACCTGGAAAGAACTTCAGGTGGACTAATATTGGCAGCCTTTTTTCATGATTTAATGTGTTGAGCTGACTGTACTCACTGACTGATATGATCGTTGAAGGTCAGTAGTTCTAACGTATCTCTATCCAGCCTGGTCCAGACTCGTTGTCAAAGGCTGTCTGCAGTTCTCCAAGTGCCTCACGGCTTATCCAGGCTGGGCAGGCAAAGCGTGGTGGATGTGGTAGTCAAATCCAGCCCTTGTAAGACATTCACTGTAGAAACTGGGGTGCTCTGACCTGACTGAAGGTTATACAAGCCAGGGGTGAACCTTTTACCATTTTGGTCAGGCCAATGGACATCAAAAATACCAGTCCTCCAAATCAGACCATGTTAAACCTCAAAACTTTGCAATTTCTGTTTCCTGATCTCACCCTCAACTCACCAAATCCTAACTCTGACTTTTCAGGTTAGGAGAGAAGTCTTTTCTGATAGAAGACAGAGATAGTACAGAGGACCTTAGGGACACTGGCAGTGGGATGAAGGGAGAATGGAATATTGCAGACTCTCCAGAATGTTAAGCACAAACAGCAAGGAAATTTTGGGGGGAATGTGTGGCCTTTGCTTTCTTTACACCAATTTTTGAAAGCAGGGCAAAGCACTGATTTTTGTGTGTGATTCTTGACTAAAATGCACCAGCAAAAAAAAAAAAATAATGATATTGTAAGAGATGTGAAACTGGATCCAGCTTTGGTTCAGAAGTGGAAGAGGCGCACTCACAGTCACTGCTCTGCAGGATGACCAAGGGGGGAAGGAGGATTGTTTTTTCCCCTTTGCTTTCCCCACAGAAAATCCTCACTGAGGGAGAAGTGTAAAAAGGCCTTGTAGGAATGTAGATGTTCTCATTTAAACAGTTCTCCAGCCTTAAGAAATGACAAAGCAAATGAGGTTCAAGGAAGCAGTCTTTCCATATATCAGATCAATTGTGGTTTACTCTGACTCTATATATTCCATAAGGACAATAAACTGATCTAGATGAGATGATCAGACTGAGGTCTGAAAGTTTTGTTGCCTTAACTGCCTGTTAATTTGCATATAAATGGGTGTGTTGACCTGTATTATGAATCTAGTCTGAGCTCTGTAACTTGTGGCATTGTGTTCCAGGGAGCAACTATGCCTGATGAGGTATATTTGCTTGTATAAATTTTAATGACAGTCTATTCTATTTTGTAGCTGGAAACGAATGAAAGATAGATGAGGTTTTGTTAAACTTTACATAATCTTGGACCCTTCTTTCAGGTGTTCTTTGACTTTTGAATATTTCTGAAAAAACTATCATAAAATTTTCCATTAATTCATAATGTATTATTTCTTTCCCACAGCTTTCATTGCAAAAATATTATCATTTCACACCAGACTGTCTTAAACTTTGGCAAACACTTTACTTCCTAATTGTTGGCAAAAAAAATAATAATTTTCTGAACTATTTACATGATGCCTGCACACAAGGCCTCTTCTCAGGCTGAGTGCAACTCTTATAATAGCATTGTAATATGAAAAGGCTAGAGAGAAGTCACAGGAGTCTCTTACATTGTGCTGTTATTGTAAGGTATCACTGATCAGAGAAGTAAAGCACTGCCCTAAAGTTAATGAGACTTGATTGTTATATAGAGACAATCCAACGTATCTTTATAAGATATTATACTTTTCTGCAGCATACTTTGAAATCCTGTGAGCCTGTACTCTTTTTCGTTGAGCGTAGGATTATACATGTAGTAAAACCCTAAGCTGCCACATGTTCAGACAGTTTGGACATAATCCCAGACTTATGCATGAACATAAAGCGAGCTTCGGGACCTTCTACAGGAAAAAGTTTGTTTTTTTTCTTAGTACTCTTGTCAACGTGGTGGATCACCATCATGGGGCTTCTTGCCACTGCATGTTCCTCTCGTTTCACACGATGATTTCAGGCTCTTTAAAAAGGTCTGGACTTTTCAGCCATGAGTCTTCTCATTGAAAATGAAGGTCTGCAATGCAGTGATCTCCACCTTAGTAACCAGTGAATTATAGCCAATATAGTCAAAAGTCTGGAGCGTTACTTTGTCCTAAACTAAGATGTAAATCAGGGCAGAGAAATCTTGCTTTTGAATTTATTTATTTTTTCCCTCTAAAAGGATCCAGTGATGAAAAATCTCCTATAAATATATTGTTGATGTCCAAAATTAGCTTAGCTGTGTGCATCCTGCATTTTGAACCCTCATAATAGTAAGGATGTATCACACTGAAACAACATGGATGTGCAGAGTCAGACCAGAACCACAGAGTCGGAAATGTCTTTGGATTTCTTCTGATCATAATCTTTGACGCTGTGCAGATCTAGTCTTGTCAAGAGGAAAAAAAAAATCAATAAAATAAAACAACAACCACAAAAAATTCCAAAGAGGGACATATTGAACAATCTTTATTTATAGCTTGGAGAAGAGAAACATGAAAGTTTTGTAACTGGTTATATTCCGTGTCTCTTTTCCAGATGAGGCTGTTAATTAGTCCAAGATGTTAATTTCCTCCCCTCATAATTGCTAACTTCAGCCTCCAAATGTTCACAATAAGTATCCCGAACAGATGGCATAAAATGCTTTTGAGACTTTCATTTATGTTTAAGTGCACTGAATTGCTGAGTGAATGACATTGTGAATTCAGTCTGACATGATTTAAGCCAAGCAATGCTTTTTAAGAGGTGAAAGGCAATATAATTCACTCCTTTTGGGTTTTGTTTCCTCAAAAAATTCCTGGATTACACCTTCATGATTGCTTGGGTGCAGCTTTTGATCTTGATGGGATTGTGTGTGTATCTGTGGACCTGAAGAGGGATTTTATTTAATTTTTAATTATTAACTTTGTTTTCATATATAAGAAATATTGGTTGAAATGGCAGAATTTTTTACAGTGACTCAGCTGAACATGTTCCTGATGTTCACTCTTCATATGGTTTGACTAGAATTACAGAAATATGCAGGATGACCAGATGACTCTATATATCTCTCTGATACGTGCATTGAGTTATAGCTTGGCTTTTTATAGGAACCCAGAGAAAATGGGTCCTTCATTCACAATAATATTCAGTGAATTTCATCATGCTTCCCTTCACATACTTTGACTTTCCTATCTTACATATTTCCACTAGAGAATGCAAGTCCTGTCTTACTTCTGTTCCTACTCACTTTGATCTCCATGGAAGTCTTTTTATCCCACTTTTAGGTCCATTGACAGGTTTCACCACGCGATCTTTAAGACCTTGATAAAGCAGATTCATTTAAAAACAGGATCTTCTTCCAAAAAAATAAACAAGAAGGATGTCCAGTACTACTGTGCTTAGTGTGTTAACATAAGAATTACATTCTCTGTTTTCTTTCTCTTCCTTCCCTTCACTCACTTTGAAGGTTGCAATTTGCATTTCTGATGTTTAAGGCTATTCAAACAACCCAGTAAACGGGAGACAGTAGATCAGATGTGTCATGCATTTCCTCTCTTGTCCCTGTCACACTTAGATAACTCCTTAATCTGGCTGCCAGCATGGAGCTACTAAGACACCTTGCCTAGAGGTCTAGGGTAAACCAACCACAGACAGTCTTAAGCTCAGCTCCCATGGTGTATGTTAGTATCACTTTTCAGGATAAACTGTTCAAAAACATGTTAGATGGCAGTAACAGCTACGTGGAAAAGGGAGAGGCAGTACGGGTACTCAAAGTGCCTTTGCAGGTTAGCGTTATGAGTGTATACTGAAAGATAGCAGCTGATCACTGCATTTGTTGCATGATCTTCGTCCTTCTACCCTAAATTAATGACATCAAGGTGCAAAAGTGCTTCCTCTGTGTGGTGGTTTTACCGTGCTAGGCAGCTGAACACCACAACTGCTCTCTCACTCCCCCTCCTCAGATGAGGAGGGGAAGAAGTAAAGGAAAGAACAACTCACGGGTTGAGATAAGGATGGTTTAATTAAAGAGAAAAAAATATTATTAAGGAAATATTATTAGTAATTAAACTATTCAACTAAAGGGAAAAAAGGGAAAGGGGAAGTGGGAGGGGGAAAGGGAATAATAACAAAACAAAACAAGTAAAGGCTGTGTGGAAGTGCAGAGGAAAGAAATTACTCTCTACTTCCCACAAATGAGCGATGCTTGACCACGTCCTTGAAGCAGGGCCTCAACGCACGTAGCCAGTGTTCGGGAGGAGGACAGACGTTTTCGCAATGAGAGCCCACCCCTCCCCTCTTCTTCCTTTTTCCACCTTTTATTGCTGAGTGTGACATCATATGGTATGGAATATCCCTTTGGTTGGTTTAGGTCAGCTGCCCTGCTGATGTTTCTTTCTCACTTTTTTGCCCACCCCCTAGGAGGGTCAGAGAGAGTCCTGATGCTGTGCCAGCACTTCTCAGCAGCAGACACAACACTGGTGTGATACCACTGCTGTTCTAGCTACAAGTGCAGAGCGCAGCACTGTATGGGCTGCTGCAGGGAAAGTTAACATCCCAGCCAGACCCAGCACACTGTTACAAAAAATATACATGTACATAAGGGTTATTTCAGACTTCTGAATACTGCCCCATTTATCCTTCAGTGTCATGGATCTGATTCCACTTTCAGTTACGAAAAGTACATGTGTATAAAGTGAATGTGCATGTGTGTGCCTGTGTCTCTGTGTATTCGGGGGAGCATGTGGATGTGTGTGTTTGTGTAGCTTCATGACAAAACCATATGAACTGGGGAACAGTAGCATCCTAAAGTGTGGGTTTCTTTTGAAATGAAAATTTGGAAGTTTTCTTTAGACAACCAATTAAATAAATAATTTTACCTCTGTTTTAGACATTACAGTTAGCTTAACTTTAATTTGAAATGTTCATGTACAATAATAATTTTTTAAAAAGTAAAAGATTGTAAATCTTCATTTTAAACATTTAAAATTGTCAACTTTATTTTCAGAAAATTATTTCCTATCCCTTTGGTCAGAAAAAAATACGCAGATTTGATGCTACATTGGTACAGTGTTTCTGCTATCTTGAAGCTGACCATTCATTAAAATGCTTTCATTTCCATCATTTTTTGTTTTGATGATATCCCTGGACAGATCCATCTCTGTGCACCTGGCACAAGTGCAAACACCTGAAAATAAGGTTTTGTAAGTGTGTCCATTTGTGAGAAAAGGGACTTTGCAGACTCAGTGAACAGTTTCATTTTTCAGTAATTTCTATCTTCTTGGAACTTTACTCAAAATCTGAGCTTTCTACATTTTGTTTAGGGAGGATTTATCTGTGCTACATTTCTGGAAAGGGTTCTCTCCGCTGCAGCTGGAAGATTTTCTTTTTCATCCAGATTCTTTGTCCCGTGTTTCTTTCTAGCCCAGAAGCAACGTAGGCCTTTCTCCAGGCAATCTCAATGCCTGATGTGATTTTGTTTATGGTGTGTTTGTCTGTGGTAAAGGTATTTAGTGTTAAGTTGTTCAGTTCAAAACCGGGTGAACCTTTGATTCATTCTTTATTTCTGGTTGGGACTTCTGCTGATCAGGAATCCCTGCAGGTCAGCCAAGTGTGACCATCTTACGCTGGCACATGTTTTAGCATGGCTTTGCCTGCTGGTCATCGTCATACCACCGTCCTGCTTTGCTGTGAATGCAGGCCTGGCTGAGTGACTTCTTCTTAATGCGTGTGTGGAGGAACCTGGAAGGTGGGACCGAACCTGGGAATTTCAGAGCAAAAGGTAATCGTTGAAAGCACAGGTGCTTAGGAGCCAGCATGTCCCTGGGGCTATTGTAGACTCATGGGGTGGAACTCAACTCATGGATTTATCATCTGAATATTCATGTTTACCTGTAAAATAAGTGTCTGAGCTCCCACTATTGGATAGGATTTAGTTGCCCTCGTGTCAGTGCCCAGTGCCCTTTGAGGTACTTTAGGGTACCTAAGACGTGCAGGGCTGGCAGATATGGTACAGAACCCACGGGAGGCCTGTGCCCTCCGGAATAGCTGGAGGGATACCTCAGGGATTGAGTGGCCCAGAGTGCTTATGTGTCATCTGAATCCTTCCGTAGATCTCCATTGACTATTATTGCACTAGATGAACTGGATGAGTTGAACTGGATGTTCCAGTCAGTCTCGGTATCCTAATATAGGCACTTCTGCACAGGAGTTTCACAGAAGTCTGACATACAGCACGCAGTCTACAAGATGGGAGTTAATAGTTTATAGCTCAAAGCACATATGAAATATCTTCTGACAAGGTGATTTAATCACAGAGGCTTTGGCTACCAAAGAAAAATGAGTTTTTTGCCTTGATGCCTCAGCTGCTGAGTGCACACAGGCTGCAGGTTTTGCTTGGCTGACTATTGCTATTTTTTAGGAGTTAATTTCAATCAATCATTCTTTTAGTAGATGAAAGTTTAATGACAGACAAGCATATTCTATAACTTGCTTTCTATACAGAACAGCATAGGTGAGACACTCGTTGCTCCAGGGGTTATTTATTTCTGTGCATTGCCCTACTCTGTTTCTTGGAAACGGAAGATTTGGCCTCATTACATCTCTAAATATCCCTCCACAGTAATGGCATGGCAGCAATTCTCACTGTTTCCCTTCTGATTTTCCCAGCAGGTCACATCAGCGAGCACTTCCATTTATAATGATACTTGGATGAGCTATTCATTTTAACGTATGCTTTGCACTCTCTTGGCGTCAGCCTGCTGGCTGGAGCTACGTACTCTGCTCCTGCAGCTGCCCGTGGGGCACTTGGGAATGTGCTTTCATCACATCCACACAACTCCGTTACTGCTCACGGGCATAAAGTTAACCTTGAGCAGCAGCATTTGCATGATCAAAGCTGGAGCTGAGGACACAGGCAATCTTCCTAGCACTTCCTATTTTCAGATGTTGCAATACCACTATTTAAATAGAGGTGATGATGGTGGTTTACTTTCTCACTGCCTCAAATGACATACCAGGCAGTCTAGCACTGCTTGCTTGTACTTCCCAAAATAAAGCTGCGTGCAGTGTTGTTGCACATTTTGTATTGTTGCCGCTGGTCCTTATGATTTCAAATTCACTTCCCAAGTCTGGGGCAGTTCCAAGCAAAGGGTATGCAGAAATTCTCGTGTATTAAGGAATAAGTAGACACTCCAGAAAGTTACGTGTTCCGCTAGGATTACCCATGAGGATTATTAAAAAAAATAAGTAAATACAATTATTTTTTGTGACTTTTTTATAGATGAGATACATAAACATAGCTTATGGTTCCCACCTTTACCCTAGGTGTCCAGAGACTGGCAAGTTTTTCCAAAATTCACTAACAATAAATCTCTAAGCTGTGTAAACAAGGCTATAAAGTGCTCAGATACTACAGTGATGAGAGTCACACAGAGTGATTTATTTTCTTTTGCTGCTGTTGTTGTTCTTATATTTTTTTAAAAGAGTACCTATGGCTTGCTGTCTGGCTTTTTGTTGTGACTCTGAATGTGAAATATGTTTTAGAAAGAATTTACTCCAGTGCCTTGATCCCACGAGTGCGTGCTTTTGCAAAACCTCAGGAAACTACTAAATGAAGTAACCTTGGCTTAGAAGAGGAACCAGCTACACCAGAAGTGGTGCTAGTGGTTTAGGATGAACTATCAACAATCTTAACATCCGCAATCACCATCCCTGAACTTTGCAATTTACAGGAAGGTAGCAACACTCTGAACACCTTCATCAGCATTAATGGCATCAGCATTGGCTGAAAAGAAAATCTGTAGCACGTCTGCCTGGAGTCACAGAGGTGTTGGGTACGTGGGTCTGAGGGAGGACTGTAGAACGGTGTTGCTGATGGCATGAAGTCAGGGCAGATCCCACGATCCTGTGAGGAAGCAGAAGAATTTACAGTGACCAACTTCATGGCATTGGCATGGTGGTTCCACGCTGCCAGCCTGGGATGCTGTGAAGAGTAAGGAAAGGAAAAGGATCAGGGCCAAATTTTTGAGGAATGCAAATGAGACAGGCACAGCTCCTAAGCAAAAACATGTTACAGTGGGGACGTGCCACTGAGTTTTATTGTTTCTTATTTCAGAAGAGTGGCACACCTAAATCCTTGATCTGTCACTTCTCCATGATATGTTCTCAGCAGACTCTTGGTAATGACTGCTACAATACCATGCTTCCTCACATAGCCTTTAAATCTTTGAATGTATACATTTGGTACAATAACTACCATTTGATTCTAAATTAGATATTTTTTGTACACTTGGCAGATAAAAATATACTTTGTAGAGCCTCTCATTTTGTTGAGTCCTACTGAGCAGATGGAGTGCTTTTTCTGTTCACATGGAATCACGTCAGTGAATCTGGTCTTAAATGAAAACACCTCCTGTCCGTTAAATCAACATTTCTCTCTGGGTTTGTGGATTGATGAGCCTTTCAAGCAGTGAAATAATGCTGTGGCCAATGCACAGAACAAAGCCATGTAACAATAGTGATGCTGCAAACCTCACTATTTGGAAAGATGGGTCAAGAGGATGGCATCAAGAGGATGCCTAAAACATGTAGTGCAGGAGAATAATTAGTAGGAGTAAATGGAGACATTGTCTAGAACGGGAAATGTGTTTTTTTCTTTGTTTCTCATTTCAGTAAAATGATCAAGACCTTATGACCCAATGACTAAGTTGGCTCTCCAGTTTAGGAACGAGCCTTTAGATGTGCTCTTGATGACATTAAGTGGTTGTCTTGCCTTTGTCTCCCTTCTTTTGACAAAAGGGTAGTTTCCATACTACCTTTGGAGGAGTGTTCCCGAGCCACACACAGAACCGTGGTCACCATATAGACAGATGAAGGTGAGACAGGGGCTCCATCCATTTCTTCATGCTGGTAAAATTATAATCTCTGTGTGTCTAAGGCCCGTGTATAAATTCATACCAGCTAGCACTGCCTTACTTCAGTATCTATCAAAAGCATAAAAAGTGGGGGACCTTCAACCGTCTGCCATCAGTACATTGCAAGGCGTGCTCAGAAATGCTGTCTGAGAATCCAGTGGTTGGTCTAAGGAAAAGAAAGTGGTAGGATGCTTCCTATTTACAGATGCCGTCATGGCCTATCGTGAACTAGAATGTGAATACAGATGATGGATTAGGGGTTCAGCTAGCATAAATCACCTAGTGTAAAGTTGGAGCTGGCAGCTCATCCCTCCTTGTTTAGCTCTCTACTGCATCACTTGGTTGGCCTTTTCGGAATAAACTCTGCTATGCATGGAATTAATCTGCCTTGCCCTCCAGTCCTGAGATGGGGACATCATATTGTATTGTCCCATGCATGAAAAAATCGTTAAGCACCAAAGCTAGTCCAGATGCAAAGCTGACCTCCAGCTCCAGCTCTATATTGTTCAATTTTGTTATTCCATTCCAAATAAGGACTGTGTTTTTTTTTATTTTTTTTTCCTGCAAGCATTCATCTTACTCATTAAACTGTCAAAGTGTGCAAGCTGGCTGTATAAGTAAAAGATAATGGAAAATGTTAACACAGTTTCTGTAAGCCACTAGGACCTGAACTGTTCAGCTGCTTTGCCCTGTTTATATCTTTTCTCATGTAAGAAGAAGACTCATTCACTACAGTGAAACGCTCCACTGAGTAATACTACTCTTGTGCATAAACGTTAGACAAAAAAAAATTGTGGATTCAAATATTTCAAGTGCACATGCCCATAGCTAAGCGGGGAGACAAACGAGAACCAGATTCCCAAAGGTGTAAATGCTGTGTGGTGTCTCATTTCTATTAATGTGCTACAGGAATTTGATCCCATGACTCTAAATGGTGCTCCTGTAATAAACCTGCTAGCCTGTCTGTGGATTTGTCCTTCCTAAAACCCTCTAATGAACACTGTGGGGAATGGCACCATTGCATGGCTTTCTACCTTCACCCTCTTTAAACTCTGTCTTGTGCAGATGTCCCTGGTACATAAGGCCAGGCATTTAGAAGCTGATCTCTTCCCAGCTAACACTGTTAAGTGCACAGAGGTTTACCACACCAAAGAAACCTCATCACGTTCAGGAAATCCTCTGAGATGAATGTGATGGCTGAGAGAGTGCTTATGTGTCTCCTATTCCTGTGTTCTTCTCTAAGTATCCACTTCGGGCTGCTGTTGGAGACAGGATGCTGCAGTAGCTGGACCTTCATGAAAAAATAATAATAATAATAAAAATAAACTGTTTTATTGGCTATAGCAGCAGCCTAAGGCCCACTCAGCTGCACGTGTCTACTGTGCAATATCTAGAGTTACAGGAAATTAATCATACTCCTAAGAACCTTTTTTCTTTGGAAGTATCCCTGAGGTAATTTAGCAGCCTGTGGAAGACTATTACTTTCTGCCTTCTGTGTAAATAAAGGGGAAATAGTTAATAATTGGAAGGCAGATACAGTTGCAATTTCATTATTAATCTGCTCAAGGAGACTGCTTGTGAGTTCATCACTGTGATCGTGGGTATGAAATCTTTAGATTAATCCTCAATGTGTAGACACCCTTCAGTCGGTACCAGGTCTTTGAAATTTGGGTTAGTGAGCTAAAACCAAGATTTCTGGCAAAGATGGATGGCTTTTTATCTGACCAATTTGCTTTGTCTTGTTTTAAACATATATGTATATGTATCCATATATATCTATATGATTATTTTAAGAATTAAAATTGTCATTATGCTGAAATTGTCCTTCCTCCAGTAGCCACTAGGTGAATTAACTTTGAAAGCTTTGAAAGCCACTTTCCATCATATTTCAGAAATCATGGCAGTCAGGTTAAGTCCCTGGTGACTGGAAAAAGGGAAACATCATTTCCATTTTTAAAAAGAGGTAGAAAGGAAGACCCGAGGAACTACGAACTGGTGAGCCTCACCTCTGTGCCTGGCAAGATCATGGAATGGATCCTCTCAGAGGCAATGTTAAGGTACAGGCAGGACAAGGAGGTGATCTGAGACAGCCAGCACAGCTTCACCAAGGGCAAATCGTGTCTGGCGGTCTTCTATGACTGCATCAGTCAACAAGGGAAGACCAACCAATTTCATCTACTTGGATTTCTGTAAGGCTTCTGACACAGTCCCGTATTGTATCCTAATCTCTTGGAAACATATGGATTAGGAGGGTGGACCATCTGGTGGATAAGGAATTGGCTCAGTGGCCACACCCAGAGAGTGGTGGTCAATGGCTCTATGTCCAGGTGGAGGCTGGTGATGAGTGGTGTCCTTCAAGGGTCTGTCTGGGGACCAGAACAGTTTAATATCTTTATCAATGACATAGACAGAACTCTCTGTGAGCAGCCCTGCGGAGAAGGCCTTGGGGGTTCTGGTGGATGAAAAGCTCGACATGAGCTGGCAGTGCATGCTTGCAGCCCAGAAGGTCAACTGTGTCCTGGGCTGCATCAACAGAGGGGTGGCCAGCAGGTGGAGAGAGGTTATTGTCCCCCTCTGCTCTGCTCACGAGGACCCACATGGAGTGCTGCATCCAGGTTTGGGGCCCAGCACAAGAAGGATGTGGACCTGTTAGAGTGAGTCCAGAGGAGGGCTATGAAATTGATCAGAGGGCTGGAGCACCTCTCCTACCAAGAAAGGCTGAGAGAGCTGGGGTGTTCAGCCTAGAGAAGGGAAGGCTCTGGAAAGACCTCACTGCAGCCTTTCAATACCTAAAAGAATCTTATAAAAAGAATGGAGAGGGACTCTTTACTCGGGTAGATAATGATAGAACAAGGGGAAATATTATTTTTGCTTGGGAGAGACTATCCAATTCACTCAGACCAGGCTGATGTTCTCTCATGCTGTTTTGATTAATTGCTCTTATTTTTTACTTAATTTCTTACGGAGCCTTCTCAAATCCAAATGTAAAACATATTAACAGAAGAGATATAGCTTTCCTGGTTACTATACAATAGCTCGTTCTACTCTTAACGACACAAACCTCTGAGATAAGTGATACAGAAAGTAACTCAGTATGTGTACTTTTTTTTTTTTTTTCCTAAAATGACAATCTAAATGAATATACTTATATATGCTATTAAACTTCTGGCTACTATTTCCCTAACTTAGAGAGTTACGTGAAGATTTTCAACAGGAAGACAGAGAGCTCAGGGGCATCAGTGGAAGCATATAGTAGAAATGATTATGCCTTCTATTTTTGTATTATAATCACCAGAATTTCATCAACATCCATAAGGAAATAAATGCACCCAGTTTATTTGAGAAGACACACAGTAGAGGAAAAATGTGTGCAGCATTACACACTATCTATTACTTAGTTTTTCTTCAGTCCCATAGTCCACAGATGAAACAAGCAAAGAATACTTGATTTTTTATCTGCATTGCAGATTTTGGATCACTTTTTAACTCTTCATCTGTTTTGAGGAAGCCTGACTCTGTTATGCAGTATATTAGCTTAATTCCACCATTTTCAGTTATTTCTTGTTTTCAGTGTTGTAATACATTGGAATACTTTGTTATAATTAGCTTTCCATAATTAAAATTAAAAAATAATAATAATAGCAATATCATCCTTATAAGATCCATGCAAAATGAGGAAACATTTTTCTCTGTTTTATATATGGTGAAAAGTTAAATTATTTGCCAAGGCTTCAAATCCAATCACTAGAGGAATACTAGAAATTGAAACGTTCTGGTTCTGCAGTCTGCCTGTGTACTTGGTTGATAGTCTAAAAAATAAATAAAATAAAATAAATTTTAAAAGTAAGCTGATGACATTTTTGCATTGCAAAAGTTCTAAATAGACCACGGAACCCTTGCAAGCCCACATGCATCACAATGAGAACTTTCTAATCAACTGATGTAACTGCTCTTGCTTTTAGCTGGAGCTCTTATGTGTCGGTATTTTTGTATTGGGCTTATGTGGCAAGGTTTTGGTAGCTGGGAAGCTGCAGGGGTGGCCTCTGTGAGCAGAGCCCTGCAGCTGCCCCATGGCAGACCAGAGCCAGCTCCAGGTGGTTCCAAAAGGGAACTGCTGGTGGCTGGAGCTGAGCCATAAGTGGTGATTGTTGGGTCTCTGGGAGAGCAGAGTTAAGGAAGGGGGAAAAAAACTGCTGTGCTACAGCAGCTGGGAGAGAGGGGTGAGAGTTATGTGAGAAGCAGCCCTGCAGCCCCCAAGGCCAGTGCAGCAGGAGGGCAGGAGGTGCTCCAGGCACACAGCAGCAGTTCCCCTGCGGCCTGTGGAGAGGCCCCTGGTGGAGCAGGCTGTCCCCCTGCAGCCCATGGGTCCCACATGGAGCAGATCTCCACGCTGCAGCCCGTGGAGGAGCCCCCGGTGGAGCAGGTGGATGTGGCCTGGAGGAGGCTGCGGCCCATGGAGAGCCCCCGCAGGAGCAGGCCCCAGGCCGGAGCTGCAGCCCGTGGAGAGGAGCCCACGCAGGAGCAGAGGGCCTGGGGGGAGCTGCCGCCTGTGGGGGACCCGTGCTGGAGCAGTTTGCTCCTGGGGGATGGACCCCGTGGGACGGAGCCGTGTGGGAGCAGGTCTTGAAGAGCTGCTGCCTGTGGGCAGCCCCCGCAGGCTCAGCTGGGGAAGGACGGCATCCCGTGGGAGGGACCCCACGTGGAGCAGGGGCAGAGAGGGACCATGAGGGAGCGGAGGAGATGAAGCATCAGGGACTGACCACAGCCCCCAGTGCTTGTTCCCATGTGCAGCTCACTGGGTGGAGGGAGAAGAGGGTGGATGAGTGGGAAGGTGTTTTTGGTTTGCCTATAGTTCTCATTGCTCTACTCTGTTGGCAATAAGCAGTAAAATACATTAATTCCCTTATGCTGAGTCTGTTTTGCCTGTTTCTGTAATTGGTAGGGATCTCCCTGTCCTTATCTCAACTCACAAGCTGTTTTTTCATCCTATATTCTCCCTCTATTATCTTAAGGAGCAGGAATGAAAGAGAAGCATGGTGGAATTTAGCTGTCCATTGTTTTAAACCACCACAGAAATGTGGCACGTGTATATTTTGATGTAGAGAAAACAGCACACATGTTAGCATGACACTCACAGTGGCTGGCTGAAGAAACTTCAACTGTTCATGCTGTAGAAAACTATTTATGCTATACCAGCCCGCTAAAGACCTGGTGGTATTTCAAGATTTTGCATTTTTAAGTAGTCCTTAAGCAGGTTAAAGTTAACAGCATCTGTCCTCTTCACCTGTCACATGTATACAACTCATTCCTGATATGTAAATGCTACTTATGGATGCTCTGAATTGTCATGGTTATTGGGTTGTTTACTGGATAAATAGGTTAACTAATTAATGGTCTCTGTAGAAAAGACTGTCATGAAACAGAAGAGTGATATGTGCAAGCCAGCAGCTAGTTTCTTACCTGATCTTGTCCAGCCTTCATCTCATCTGCAAAGTTGACTTTGAACTTTAGGTTGAAATTCTCAAAGATGTGAAAATCCCCTGACATGAAAATACCTGAGACGCAGACCAAGTGATCCAGATTAAAGGCAGCTTTTGGGTCACTTTGGTCCTGAGGGACCCCAGAGAACTTCTTTAGTTCTAGCACAAAGCCTAAGAGGGGACTGACTGCAGGATTTACCTCACGGAGATACGTGGCTGAACACCACAGCACGTGCAATTAGAGAGTTTAATGAGGCAAAAAAATCTGCTAGCGTTGTTACCATGACAGCCTTTGGTGTATATATAGCTCTTCCTGGAATCTCTCAGAATATCTCTTAAAAGCATTGAAAATGCTGCATTCTTAAGCTCTTTCTTTATTTCTTTTCATGTCAATGCAATGTTAGTCAGTGGTTACCTTCACCTCTTACCCTCTGTTCTTGGCAGCTCATCTGCTGTAGGCCAAGTGCTCTGTGCAAACCAGGGGCTCTGTTCTGCTCCCTCATGAGCAACAATGCGAGCCAAACTCCTCATCAGAACTTTTCGTACCTGTGCAGCTGCCAGCAGACTCCATCTTGGAGCACCATCACCTCGTGCTCCAGGTTTCCAATCGTTACTTTTTATTTGCCATTACAGCAGAAGGTAGGGTAAAGCAGTCAGTGGTAGCTAATGAGACAAATGAGCAAATAAGGAGTCCCTTTATCATAGAGATATAATATATATTTTGTGAGTGTGAACATGTGGAAAAGATCTTCCATTTAAAACTTGGCTTTTGGCCCATGATTACATCAAATCTTGAAAATAACTCTTCTGTTTTGTAATTACTACTTTTTGCCCTCTCCAGCTGAATTACCAGGGGGTGGAGGAGACAATGCCCCATTAGCTAAGTGTTACCAAAGACTTTGTGTGGGAAAACATTTTTTTTTTTTTCCATCCCCAGCTACATTATCTTGCTGGGTAATCCTGAATCATTGGCATTTCACATCCTTCTTCCCAGCACTTTTTGTTTTTTGAAATCAGGAGTAGTTGTGAGACAGTATCTGCTTGTAGATAGCAGTCCCTATCCCTCACAACTCCACAGCTGCCCATGTTGGGTAGCTGTTCTTTATGGCACTAGACTGTGTGGTTATGATTACCTGTGGTAAAACACTCCCTGCAGATGTAAAGATTTCACTGAGCTGGTTCCTGATAGAGAGCACAGAGGGTAAAGGGTCAGTGCTTATTGGGAAATTTCACTGCCTAGGAAGAGGACTAGAAGTCTGGGGTGAGGAAATGTGGAGTGTATCTCTGCCCTCTTCTCTGGACTCTTCCCCACTCTCTCTCCTCTTCCTTCTCATTTCTGCACAAACTCATTGGTTTAAGACTGAAGGGAGAAGCAATTATCTTGGGATTCTACAACCAAGATTTTTTGAAGTGTTCTTAAAGCTCGTATTTGTATTTATTGGATGCTATATTTCAATCTGAAAATCTATATGCACTTTCAATCTGAAATCTTTTGGTACATCTATAAAAGCATTTTCAGTAATTGATGGTATGGCAGAGTTTTTAACAACAGATAATCTTAAAAAGTATTAAGAAGTATCTTGTTAACAAATCAGTTTTAAAATACGGCCTAGATTAAAAATAATAACACATAGCCACAGAAAAGCAATATAAAGTAAGTGCTATTGTGTGAGCATGCATGTAGGCTCAGTGGCTTTTCCTTTGGTTCCCCCCATTTGTACCAAGGGGTTCCCAAGCACTAAATATAATTACTCTAATAGTGTTTGCTGTTCCTGGCTGTTTAGGAATTTTTAATTGGCCTGTAATAACAATAATAAATAAAACAACTAAAAATAAGTAAGTAAATAAATACATAAATAAATGAAAACAGACCATTGACCTGGCAGCAGGATTTTTACTTAGGGTACAGTCAGATATGTACTTTTTATTCCAGCTCCCTTTTAATCAAGGCATTTCCCCTGTCCTCTTGTCTTATGTGCTGAAACTGATTTGTGCAAAGATAGTTTACTTTTCATTCAAGCTGATGGCCCATTGTGAGTTCTCAGAAGAGATGAAAACTTCTCAAATTGTGCTAAACTTGACACAACTGACCAAATATCTTTTTCAGTTGACTCATCTGTTGAGAGCTGAGTCCAGTGAGAGTATTAAATGTATGGAGTGAAGGCCAAACTATAGAGGGATCAATAATAATTTGATGGCTTCCGCATCTGTTGAGCATTGGTGAGTGACGAAACTCCCTCAAGAGCTCACCAGCTCCATTCTAGCCAAATTCCATAGAAGTCTGCTGACTCCCAATACCATTGAGAACAGGGTGAATATTTTCCTTCAATATTTGTTTTATCTTCAAATCAGTTGATTTTGACTGACCTTAGGAATGTTTAATTTTCAACAATTACTGGCACAAGGGGGAAAACATCTATTTTTACATAAATGTAAATGTTTTATTTTGAAAAGGTGAAAAAGCAAACAAACAAACAAACCTTCAAAAATTTCAGAAAATCCATGTATTAAAAAAATCACATTACACCCAGAAATGAAAGAAACCTCTTTCAAATAAATTTCCTTACGCTATGCCTAATCAGAAAGTGACGGGTAGGACTTCTCTGCGTAAATTCAGCCATTTCTACACGTTATGATAAGTAGGATGAAACTTACCCTCCAATGTGGATGCCCGAAATGAGGTGAGATGAATTCTAGCCTACTTCTTTGTACAGTCGGTCATTTGCTTACGTTGATTTCAGTGCTAATAAGGTATCATAAATATTTTCTTTCTGTAGCCTTTGGCTTGTGTCTTTTTGGGTTTCTCTCAGAAACGGAATAGTAATTATCCAAGGAGAATGCTGTTCTGAAGAACTACAGGGATCAATTAAGGAAAGGGGCAAATGAATTTCTAGGAATGGTATTACATTTCTTTTCCATTGCTATAGGCTTCTGTCCTGCTTCCACAATTTATGTACCACTGAAGATCATTTTCAGTGATTCATAATGAAGGAATTTACTTTAATGTTAAAAAGATACCATTTATTTTTATCATCAGCACCTCGTAGTGTAGATTCTGTGGTTCAGAAACATTTACTTTCTCTTGGGGTCACAAAGGTAGGTGCTATTCATACTTCTGTCTTCTGAGAATTGGAGTGGTTGTTTAAGTGCAGATAGGCTTCTTTGAAAACATTACAAAATCCCTATTTTATCAGTAGAGAAAAGGACAATTGTGAATCATTATAAACACAAGGACAAATGGTTATATTACTGCTGGCTTGGAAATCCTAATTTGCTATACCTGTTTTTTTGCAAATCCATATACACTCTGTGTACAAAGATTCCCAGCTGTTTTCTAGGATAATAGTCATTCTCCTGTGTTGTTGTTGTTGATATTTCAGCCCATCAGTGGAAGCTGTTTGGAAACCAATGAATCGTCTTTTTTTTTGGAGGGGGGGCAGTAATCTCAGAAATGGAAAAGTCACAGTCTATCTTTTGGTTATAAATCATGTTGCTATTGTTAATATTTATTTTCAAATTATGATGGAATCTAGAAGCTAAATCAGATCAAAATGTCTCGTGGGGTAAGTGCTGTGTGCATCTCAACATGCTCAGAAAAAAGTTTTTCTCTCTTAAACAGTGAGAGTTTATAGTAACCTGCTTGCCTCCTTCTTTCCCTTTGTATTTAAACTAGAAAGCACAAGCTTCAATGAAGTTTGCTGCTGTTAACTAATGCCCTTAAAATTACATCAGTCCCAAAATGACAGGCTTTATTAACAGTAGAAGTATAAACATTGAGAAATCAAAATTTGTTTTCTATGCAAATTGAATCTGTTCAGCAGAAAATCCCCAAGCACTTTTCTGTAGCTGGATATTTTTGAGTGGTTTGTGCGAATTTGGTTGGACACATTGCCAGTCATATTAAGTGCACCCTCACCAAGTTTGCTGAAGACACCAAGCTGTGTGGTGCGGTCACCACGCCAGAGGGAAGGGATGACACCCAACGGGACCTGGGCAGGCCTGAGAGGTGGGCCTGGGCAAACCTCAGGAGGTTCAACAAGGCCAAGTGCAAGGCCCTGCATCTGGGCCAGGGCAATCCCAAGCTTAAATACAGGCTGGGCAGGGAATGGATTGAGAGCAGCCCTGAGGAGAAGAACCTGGGGGTGCTGGTGGATGAGAAGCTCAACATGAGCCAGCAATGTGTGCCTGCAGTCCAGAAAGCCAACTGTGTCCTGGGCTGCACCAACACAGCATGGGCAGCAGGGCAGGGAGGGGATTGTCCCCCTCTGCTCTGCTCTCGTGAGACCCCACCTGGAGCCTGCGCTCAGCTCTGGGCCCCCAGCACCAGAAGGACAGGGACCTGTTGGAGTGAGTCCAGAGGAGGCCACGAGGATGCTCCGAGGCTGGAGCACCTCTGCTGTGGAGCCAGGCTGAGGGAGTTGGGGTTGTTCAGCCTGGAGAGGAGAAGGTTCCGGGGAGACCTCACAGCGGCCTGCCAGGGCCTAAAGGGGGCTGCAGGAGAGCTGGGGAGGGACTCTTGGTCAGGGGGTGTAGGGATAAGACAAGGAGTAATGGCTTTAAACTGAAAGAGGGTAGGTTTAGATTAGATATTAGGAGGAAAATCTTCCCAGTGAGGGTGGTGAGGCCCTGTCCCAGGCTGCCCAGAGGAGCTGTGGCTGCCCCATCCCTGGCAGTGCCCAAGGCCAGGCTGGATGGGGCTGGGGGCAGCCTGGGCTGGTAGGAAGGGTCCCTGCCCATGGCAGGGGGTTTGGAACTAGATGATCTTTAAGGTCCATTCCAACCCGAACCATTCTGTGTTTATTTTCAATGGCATTTTCTCTACCAGTCTTAGTTTCTAGTTCTGGAACGTGCAACTCCTACTTGAGCTGGAAAATGGGGCAAAACGGGTGGGTTTGTTTCAGTTGTTTAGCTGGTTAGTTTCTTACAGCATCCTGCATTCTCTGTACCAGATCATGAATTTGAGTCAACAAATACAGATTGTTATCATTTAGCTCACAGTGTAGAAACCTACTGTGTAGGTCCAGTTGCCTCAGGTTTAACCCTATGTCAAGATGACAGCAATTGCTTCAGCTTTCCCACAGTGTGTTTTACTGAGTGGTACCATGAGAAAGCTTTGTTTCCAAATTCATTTGATTTTAGGCTTAAAGCTGATCACAGAAAGGTCAATCTCACATGAAGGGCTTACAGCCTGCTGTAACTCAGTGTGCAGATATTGAAAACATTAAGGGTGCATTCACAACACCTTTTAATTCTGCCTGTTCCCAGAGCCGTGTGTGAGCAGTTGTCAGCTCGATTAAATCATTTTAATTTGGTCTCTGCAAATTGCTATGAAGAACACTGATTCTTCTGTAACATCGATGATTTATCAGCTGAAGTACTTCCTGCTTCAAAGACCACGGTAGTTATTTTGGGTGCCAAGGCACGGCTACACACACCAATGAAATGAAAAACTGCATTTGATCTTTTTCAGTAATAATCATTTATTGTGCAAGCAATCGTGTCTTGTTTAACCATCAAGAGGCCACAAATTTAACGGTGGCTAGTTTGAGAGATTAAAAACCTAAAGCCAAGCTGTTTGAATTATGCATAAGTAAAACTGTGGAATTTATTTCTAATTAAGTGTTCACTTTTCTCTTAGTTGGTGCTCTCTGTTGGTGAAAAACAATCAATTATTCAATGAAAACACTGTAATTAGGAACAGGATTCCTACGTGGCCATAGTAAACACCATCATGGAAAAGTTTTCAAAACGGAAAACAGAAACAAAGCCCCAGTAGAAGTGTTCAACTCTCCGCAAATCAAGTCTATTTTTACAGGAAACATTTCCTAAGCTTGATTTTTCTTCTATTTTCCCTACAGGTGGCATTCCTGTCCCTAACTTTAGACATTTATAGTGCAGACATGTCCCAGTGAGCAGGTCATCCCAGGTTCCCTTTATAGTTAATGGTAAGAGAGACTTTTAGAAGACAATTTGTCTGACCCAATTTAAGTATCTTTATGCTGACAGAAATCATTCGGTAGAGTCCACTGACTATAGTATCTAGATCCCTCTTGACTTTTAGGGGAGCCTGGAGTTTTCTCTACCACCAACAGCTTCTCTACAGACTTTTAAACTGAAATAAATGGTCCCAACTGCAGCATCTGTATCTCAGAGGAGAATTGGCATGAATGGTGTCCATGTATCAATTCTTTTATGGGCTAAGTGGTTTATATTTTCTGTGGATTTTGTCTCCAGGAAAGACTTTTAAGGAACATAAAGCATACAAACTTGTACAAATCTTCTGGAGAGGAGTGGTGTTTTCTTTGAAAAAAATGGAAATCGTTTGTTATTCTCAGAAATTTTATGTAAGGATGTTATTAGTTTTTATCTGTAAGAGGGAACAATAGGCTGTTCTTCCATCTCCATAAAAAAAAAAAAATAAATAAAATAAATCATTTATTTCAGATGAAATTATGGCTTTCTGGGTGTGGAGGAACATTCACTTATTGATTTCAGCAGGGACTCGAATTTTAACCTTAAATTCCCAGGCCTGTATTGGAGAAATAGCCATGTTCAGAGGTGGAAAAAAGATGCATCTCACCGAACTTTAGACGTATTTAGCGTAGACAAATGAAATTAAGTTGGACACTTGGGGCTCCTCATGTAGGCAATTGCAAGTGTGGTAGCATTTATACAACCGTATGATTTAACTGTATACTTTATAATGAGATGAACTGTGGCAAATTGTGCCTTGTTCTTTCATTGACTGTTAAGGAGTCCAGGTGAGTAGCTCAGAGGCAGAGTCTACAAATCCACTTGGTCAGGGTGGTCTCACCCAGAGCTTCTAGTCTGTGTTTTCATGGGACCTATGGCAGGTCCAAGCACAGAATAACTGTAAACATATTACAGTTTAACTGTAAAACATCCCTGATTTCATAATGGCTTTTAGGATAAGTTAATCAACAGCTAAAGTTTAAGGATCATGACGACTCATTCTGCAGATTTCAGAAAAGTCTGTGAAACTGAAGTAAACTCCTGTTCCAGATTTTACAGCTTTGTTCTTCTCCTGTCTGCATTGTCTGACACCTAGTGAACAAAAAATCCCATGTAATTGAGACCAAACAATTAAAGTGAAATTAAAATGACCTCTAGGGGGTCAACTCCAGCTACTCTGGTATTCAACAAGAGAAGCAGAATCCCAGAGGCCAAGAATATCTATTTTCTGTTATTGTACATAGTTTTTCTATCTATGTTAAGAGTATCTTGAAGGAGCTGGGAAAAAATAGTCACAATCAGGACTATTTATTCAAAGACATTTCTTCTGAGGTGAGGAAAAGAAAATATTTGCTACCATGTGTGATAGGTCGGAGGGCTTATTATCTCACTTACCGCTGAACATCCAAAGCAACTCAGAGAAGTAGTACCAGAATAATGGCAAAATCCACATTCTTCCACAGCCGGTAATGAAAGATTTGTGAGAGATGGCTGGAGGGTGTTTGACTCTTTTGTGAATTCTCAGAACCTGCAGCAGATCCCGCTTTTTCTGATTCTGTTTTTTTTTACTCATGCCACATACAGAGTATTTGGGGAAAGAGCAGAAAAGTCCACAGGTAGTCCTGTAGCAGGAAAGTCAACAGAGAGGTTATATTCTGTCATCTGTCTTGGTTGAGCAGATTCATCTCCTGGTTCTCCGAGAGGAATTACCCAGCTGGTGTCCTTCTGGAGGTTTGCAGCTTCCCACGACGCCCGTGGAAGCTGCTGTGCTCACTGCACACAAACGAGGTTCCCTTTAGTGGGACAATGGAAAAGAGAAAAAAGACTTTAATCTAAATTTAACCAGAATATACCTAAGAGTTTGGTTCAGCTGTAAGTGACAAAGGTGTGGAGCCAAACTGAGTGAAACAGGGCCGTGCAGCTGGTTTTCTCTCATCCGAAAGTAGTCTGCATCCCAAATGATTATTCTGGGATAGACAAAGCTACTTGTCTCATGTTGGCATTGGAAACACTTTCCTAACAAACGGTTTAACAAACTGTTCTGTTTCCACAAGGCAATTTAGCTTTAACTAACTCAGTCCTTTTGATCAAAGAAATGGGATAAAAAGCAATATTTTGTCAGATTTTCTCAATTGGCAACAGACGGCAAGTGCTCACAGCAGTGTGGATGTAGCATCCGGCTCCTTGCAGGGCAGGGGAAAGCCTGACGTGATCTCCTCTTTCCACGGGAGCAGCATTAATGTGAAAAGGATAAAATGATTGATCCATCAGCGTTTCCATCAGGAGACAAATTGAATCAGCCAGAGGAATGGGTCTCAAGGTGGGGAAATATATTGGAAATAGATGACAAAAGGACACTTAGTTGAAAAAGTGAATTGACTTATGCAGCGATTTCAGACTGAAAGGATGTGGTGTGGGGAGGAATGGGTGATGAGGACAAAGCTTGCTGTCCATCTCAAACCCGTAATCACTTGTGCGGTTGATAAGCTTGTGTGCAAAATGAAATTTTCTGTCCAGCGAAATTCATTTCTTTTCCTGTAGTGACATTTTTGCTGTTGAAGGCGAAGTAAAATAGGCTTTGTCCACATGCAGATCATTGTATGAAGTGATGAAATCTCCATTTTTGTTGTTTGTTTGCTGGCTTACTTTTTGTTTCTGTTTTTATGTCCAGGTAACTATAAACAGCTTTTGCTTTTAATGTTATTAAATTCAATCAAATGGTTTTTTTTTGTGCAGTACTGGAGAATTAGGAGAGCCCTCCAGTGGCCAAGGAAAAGAAATCATGCTATGGCAGTGAGCCAAACAAGTCTAGAAACTAGGGAGAGAAATACGTGCTACGTGTTTCAGAGGTAGTAAATGGTAAAATAGTACAAGTTGCTTCAGTTAGGGGCGACTTATTTTCTGCTTAGTGCACTTGATCCGGAAGAATTCCATAGCACCTGATCAATTCTCTGTCTGTGCCTGCGTGAGATGGTATGTATTTGTTCATCATTTCTGTCCAGGAGGGGTTATTTGCATGAAGGGGCAAATACTTTAGGGATAAACTAATAGGTTCTATATTTAATAACTTTGTACAGGAAATGAAAATGATGAGAACTTGGTCTTCACTTAAGTCATTCTTGGTACTGAGATTACAATAGCTGCAGAAAAATCTCTTCACAAAACAAACAAAAAGAAATAATCATTATTTCTTCATTAAATAGCTCCCAGAGGCAAAGTTGTGATGACCAGGTGCTTGTTGCATGTAATATTGCTGTAAATGGTAATTCTGATGGTTTTGTTAGCTCGAGAAAAGCTGCTGAGAAAAACAAAGTCTTTTCCAGACATCAGTCCACATAGTTTGACATCTAGTTATGATAATTGCCAGTTAGCAACATCGTGAATAGCTGCTCTAGTTGGAGGTAGGAGATTTTGAAAGGTTAATGAAGAGATTTGATGAGTCCATGAGAGAAGGAGCACTTGCTTAGCAATACGACAATAAGTTAGGTTCTCTTTGAAATTGAGTGTGAAAGAATGACAAAATGTTTAATCAGAATGTTACATGTTTTCCTAAAGCTCTTTCTTTAATATTCATTGGGTTGAGGTGTGCAGTTTACCAAATACAGAACAGATTAACACACCATGGGAAAAGAAATCCAGTTGTGCTGTCAGATAGATTGGAAATGCCACACTTCCCAGGATTATTTTTTTCTGCACCTGTTATGAAAATATCTACATATTTTCAGTTATTTATTTTACTTGATGACAGTTAAATGTATATTACATCTATGCTAAAATGCATCGATTTTAATGTTGGCCCTTCTTTCAGTCTTCAGCTGTTACACATTGAATCCTTGGGGACTGATGCTTGGCTTTTGTAAAAATCCACTGTAATCAGTACTGATGTAACTACCTACAGACTAAGCTCTCTATCTAAACACCCAATTAAGGATAGAAAAACATTATTTATTATGCTCTAAACTGTATTCCAAGGTTATTTATTTCTGTGTAAGTTCTGACTCACAAAACGGACAGAGTCAGGTTATAGGTGGCTCCAAACGTGTTTTAGAATAAAAAGCTTTATACAAGATCAGTAAAACCCAATGGAAAATATCATAGCTGAACAAACATATGTGCCTTTCAACCAAAGCAGCCTTTAAATCCTAGATCAACAAACTACCTCTATTTACTAAGTCACTCAAATGCCCCCATAATTCCTGAAGTCACTGAAAATTAAGTGTGGGTTTAAAGTTAAGCAGTGTGTAAGCTCCAGAGCCTGACAGTGAAACTGCCTTTGAACATCGAGGAAACAGCCTTTACTGAAAAAGTCCCCTCATGATGGACATGCATAGAAAAAAAAAATAAATAGTGGTAAGCTTAATGCATATTTTTAGTATTTCAGTGTGTCACCATAATATGAGCAGGGCATTTTTAAAACACATGGTTTTAAGCCATATGCCCTGAATGATCTTAAAGTATTTTTTTTCAATTGCACAATGTGCAACAAGCGAATGTGATCACACCAACTACTTTTTTTTTTTTTTTCAGAAACTGCTGTATGTGAGCATGAGTGTGTATGTATACAGCAGAGTTCCACAGCACAATTCCTAGTACACAAGGCTCAATGAAATAGAGGTGTTTCTCAGCTTTCAGTTGAATTCCTCACCATTAAGCCATCTCTATGAACAATATTTAATATAATTTGTCTTATAGCTTAATGTAGCCATTCTTTGTTTCTGCTTTGAATCTGTACTGCACTGACTGATTTGTCCTCCTCAAGTTATGTCTAACGTATGTCTACAGCTCCAATATCTGTATCAGGTGTGCGATGTGTTGGAATGAAAGAGCTCTGTACAAAACAGATTTATCTAACCCTCTCTTGGGCTACATCTACTAAGTAGAACACCTAAGAATTAGGAATTTGAAGAATTTGTCTCAAAATGAATAATCATTTTATGAAAGTAGCCATCTCCCTGTTGACTGTAAGAGAGCCTAGATACCTTGCTTTGTCCACACACCCAAATTTTAGATGGCTAAAATTAGGTGAGATGAATCCTTCTGCTGTCATGGACCTCTTAAATACACAGCCTACAACTATGCAAGACCTGAGTTACCCTATGGTTCCAGATTCAAAAATGCTGGCTTAAGATTAAAGGGCACTGAGTCCCGTTAAGGGTAAGATCTAAGGGAGGTGGATGGATTTGTTATCCTGGGAGGTATCCAAAATTATGTAGCTAGCAAGAGTTGCAGATTTCAAACAGAGACACAAACTAATGCTACAGACACAGGTAATGTTCTTTCATCTATTTTATTTTTTCTGGGGCTGCAATCTCATACAGTAGAGGTTAGAAAGTACTTCTCAAATCACAAATTAGGCAGTCATTAGGTTCTTTCTCCTCAGTTATCATGACCCAATACTATTACGATAATCCACTTTTCATGCCTAATCATTCCACCTTCTATCTAGTGGGACTGGATCCTACCTAGCTATCTGTTACAGAATGATGCTCTTGAGAAGTGCTGTCTCACTTTCTGAAGTTGGCATGACTGCTCACTTCTTCTGCTTAATTTCCAGGCATTTCCTCAGCCGTCTGTCCTGGAATCTTTATAATAACTGGCTGGTTTGCAGAGGGATACAAATCTGTTTTACACAGTGTTTTATTGATATCCTCTTACACATAGCTACATTCAATTTAAGGCATGGAATCTTTAAACATAACGATAGGTTGCTGGCATTGTGACTCTCCTACCACACCAGGAATGTTTTTCTCATCTTTATTCTTGATGTGTTTTATTTAAGCTGGTTTTTGTTTGACCTCCCATTAAATAATAAGCCCAGGCTCATGGGATTGCAGTTGCCAAACATTCCAGTGAGACTGGGTGCTATAGGCTGGTGGGAAATGGGTCAGCAACATTTTGGCCTGTGTTCTTGGCATCTGGAGTGGGACTCCCGTGACTAAATGAAGACATCTACATCAGCCCTAGTTGCTATATATTCCACTTTCAGGCAGCAGACATCTACTCGGGATATTGAATGGAGCTGAGGGCAAAATCAATCTCATCCTGAAGCAGATGACTTCAATAGATCAGGTGAATTGCATTACCAAAGTTTCTGTTTCTTTCCATTGGCTGCAAAGAAAACCCAGGTTAATTGGCTCCTCTGGAGACACCTGCACTGGAGACACCTAAAGAGATGTGACGTGAAACTGTTCCAGTTTTTTTCCTTCATTATCTGGTGACCTTTGCGTAACTTTGAACAAGCTACTGTGCTGTTTTGTTTGGTTTTCTTCTTTTCTACATCTGTAGCATTTAAGAGAGTAGAGACTCTTCCTCCTTATGTGTTCATACAGAGACCATGGGAGGAAGGTCCTGATGTTTCTTTAGGATACCAAAATACTCTCAGGAGTATTACTGGGAATTTCTATGTAACAGTGCTTCTGAAATACTGTATGTGTAGCAGTCTTCAAATGCCAGTCCAATGAAACTTTTACTACCTTTGTAAAGCTATTAAATACCACTAGCTCTACGTTATAGAGGAGAAAACAGAAGCACAGCCAGCCTCCAAGACTGCCTGCAGATCACCCACGGCTTGTTTGCTTTCCAGCAGAACCAATTCAAAATTAGATTTAATTGCAGACTTTGGGGAAGACAAAAGGAGACAATACAGGTTTCTGTTCAACTGCAAAGTCTTGCTGGGAAGTGTAAGACTTTTTCCACATGTGGAAGATGTGTTAGTTGGTATATGTAGACAGCTCTTAGCAAACCCAATAACATATTCCAGCTTTTTGATTTCTTTATTCCTAGGACACAGACTAATTTTCTTCTCCTTTCCCCAGCCTATTATTTTAACTAGGTCAGATTAGATTCTTCTTGTGGCTTTCTGGCACTATCTTGCCTGGCAACTTAGTTGATGTATTACAGGCTGTTTTTTAAACACAGCTTCCTCAAGAACAAGATATTTTTGGTTTGCACTTTGTCATTCTTCTCCTGGACACTCTGGCTAATTGCAGTCAGAATTAAGAGAGAGGCTGAGCTCCTGCTTCTGTGAGCTGCAAAGAGGACACCCTCTCTCTGAGAGAGTGTTATAAGCTTGACAATTCAATCAAGAGGGGGAAAAATGGCAGGAAAGCTTCATTTGCTCTCAAGTCTACTTCTGCTACCCTTTGTTTGTGTTTTAGGACGTTTCCCACAGTTCTTAAGGATTCAGTTTAAGTAGCCCAAGGTCTAAAAATCTTTTACATGTGGTAAAGCCTAAGCAATACTAATGAAAGATGCTCCTTAGTGGCATGCTGATGGTGGGCTTCTTCCCTTTTGTGGAAGGCCCATAGTGGGAGATCAAATGGCTTACGAGCAAATTTGCTAGCTGAGGCTCAATCTAGTTGCATAGATACAGGTGTCCCATGCCGTTTGAGATGCTTGAGGACAAATTGCATGACCTTCAACTTCTGCTTCACTAGGGTGGGTCTTCCCTAGGCTCCGTGTTTATGTGCCAGCCTCATACACTATCTTGGATGAGCTGGAATATCTTAAATGGTTCTGGACATCCGTTTTCGGGCACTTGTATAAAACTCTAAATCTTCCTTGGCTATAACAGCAGAATATGAAAGGCGGAGAGTCAAAGCCATCTAAATCTGAAAACTGGCAACTCAGTGGTGTTTAAAGCTGTTAGACTTCTGCCTTCTGTGCATGGGTTGGGCAGAGATGCCCAGAGGAGTATGTGAGCCACTAGTCCAGGGTCTCAAAGCCTGACTGATTATGCTTCTCAAAACCAAGCAAATCTGAACTGAATGATTTAAAACCATAAGTTACAATACTGTAATCACAATGCTTTTTACTGAGCAGTGAAGGCAAGACCCATAATATAAAAGGTTTATTCTCTTACTGCATTCATTATGGTTGCTTACGATGCCCAAAAACTAGGTCATGAAAATCTGAAACAGGTTGTTTTTGTTGGTGGGCTACATCATTTTTGGAATCAACTGATTCTCATCATTATCAGAGATGGGATGCTGGGCAACGTGACCTATGGTGATCATGTGCTCTTTCTATCTCATTCTTTGCATTCTGACCTATATGATGCTTCCAAGTCAGTTATCATGCATAATGTCTGTGTGTTTTCAGAGGAAATGGGGTATTGACTTCTGAGCATTTTATTACTCTCCACCTTTTCTTTCTGTGCTTCCTCTCAGCTCAAGGCTTAGGGGATGACTACTCAGTTCTTCCTAGCATGCACTGAAAAACCATCACAATGAAACCGTGGGAGGCAGGGAGAGCAAACGCTTGATTGGCACAGCCTGAATTATGCCCCAAGAAATCTTGTTGCCTAATGTATTGCAAGGAGAGCAGGGCAAGACCCCTGATTCTATACATATTTGGCAATGGTCCCATTGTACCTGATGGAAATAAAGTGGGACTAGTAAGACACACTGTCATTGCCATCATTTGTTCAGATGTGACCTAACCCCCCCTCCCTTTTTTTTCCTTGCTTACACCATAAACAGAAAAGTTGGCCATTGTCACACACATATATATATGTATATATACAATGGGTCCTTTGTGTTCTTAAACGTCTGTGAAACACTGACCCTGAATTTGACCTTGTATAAAATCACGGTTATTCTGAAATGAATGTTTCTGTGCTCTCATATGGTAGCTGATATTTTGCACATTCATCCAAAACACCTCACTTTAAAAAACAACATTGGCAGTTTATGAATGTGTCAAGGTTGGTTCCTTTGTGTGTTCTTCTAATCTCCCTGCAATGTCTCATCATTTGTCTCATGTAACATGATTCACTTGTACAGGTTTTATAGCTGTAGAGAATGACAAGTGTATTAATGTGCTAGAAGAAATATATTAATGTGTAGCTAGAAGCCATTTATTATTTATGCTGTTGGAATCTTTTTATACTCACAGTAAGTATTTTCCAACATCAATGAAGCTGCAGAGATTCATCACCACAAACCTGTGCTTTTGATTTTTGTCTTTCCTTGCTACAGTCATAGTTCATTTCAGAAAAAAAAAAAAAAAGAACATCTCCTTTTTCTAACAAATAAGCCTATCAACTGAAACAAAGATCTGTATTTATATATGTCTGATATTCCTCTCTGCATACGATAACGTGCAACTGTGCTCATTTTGTGTACATCTCAAGTACATGTGGCAAGGACCAATTTTGATTAGAAGAGTTGTACTCAATTTGAGAAGTGGTTTTCTTAGCAGCCTGCTTCTCTAGCAGGGTATAATTCATTGTGAGAAGCCATAATGCAGTGCGGCAGAGAAGTTTGCCAGATATGAATTCCTAGGGTAGTTCTCAAGGTCTGTGAAGATCTTTAAGTTGCCGTCAATCTCTTTTGCTGCTTGAATGGCCTAGCTCCACAATTGGTGACTGTCCTGTTCGCACTCCAGAGAATTGCCATTTTTTTTCATTCCTGGAACAAGAAGGAAAAATAAATACTTTTCCAGGTTATGGTTATGTTGTTGCTGCATTTGAATGTGCAGTCACATCAATTTTACAGTGCACGTTGAGAAGAAGGGTCTTCAGGTTTATGGTCCAGAAGCCCCTCTGATAAATTAGTGTCTTCCTTAAGGTGTATAATCTTGCATTCTTTACCCAGCTGCACAGTCCCACTTATTTTGAAATCAGATGATGGAAGGCCATTGCTTAATTAAGGATTATTGGGGATATTTTTCAAGCAGAAAAGGGAGAGGTGAGAAAAGGCTTCTTCTCATGCCATTAGAAACCTTCCTGCCTCATATTTAAAGGGCTTTAAAAGCAAAAGTGTAGAAGTAGACAAATGCAAAGGTAGACACTAAACCTTCAATTACAACAGCTGAGTTGTATGAGGAACTAGTTGATGACCCTGCATCTCTACCATCAGCTTTAGTTCTGCTTCTTGATTGTCCTCTAGGGATTTAAATACTTAATTTCTACAAATAAGAAACGTATTGCTTCTTCCTCCTCTTTCTTTATCATTTTACTCTCTGCCTGCTATTTTCCATCAAAACCAGGGTAGGAAAACATTTCTTGGAAATTCTTCTGACTCTTTTCTTCACTGAGAATGTGATAACCATCACAAAGTGTTTGTGGCATTTCACATGGACCTACATTAACTCCTAAAGTGTTGGACAGCAGAGATTTGACCAGCAGGCACTGTACTTGCCCTGCAGGCAACAGCAAATCAGATATTTGGGTATGTAGCTTCTTGCTCACCTCACACTACAAGCGAAGAGCCATGATTGTGTTAGCAGACCAATTAATATTACATGATAAGTATGGATTTGGATTTTCCTTAGATTAAAAGCAAAAGACCTAAACAGACAATACTCAAGAGAGTGACTATCATACCTTCATATTGGTGAGGTAAATACATGAAAGTTACTGGAACTAAGAAAGAAAGAGTATTGGTGTAACCAGGTAGTTTGATGAACAACGTGCGTTTCTTGTCCTAAGCTTTGTGTTGCACGACAGAAGAGAGGGGTGATTATTGTGCCTGGAAAGCTTTTATTGATGTGAAAGAGCTCTTCACATCAGTGAGTAGGGAAATGGGTGATAAAACAGTCATAGGAAACAAGGAAGGTTGGATGAAGTACAGTGGGCTCTTCTGTTTCAGAACAAGGGAACTAAGGAGAGAACTGACTTTTTTATTATTATTTTTATTAAAACCTGCTTGAGTATTGAAATATACAGCAGTCATTTGGTATTGTAGAGGTCAAGTGTATGGGGAGAGAAGGTCCCTCTAGCAGCCATGACCAAGGAGCAGTCATCTGGTTCTGGAGGTTCCCCCAGCCCACAAAAAATCATACATTGTCTGAGTGATTCTGCATAGGGTAGCGTTTTGGTGCTGCTGGTTAAATGGTGCATTGTCATCCATCCTTGTTGGTCGCTGCTGGTGGGGCAAACTGAAAGACACCCTCTAATTCCACCTGTGGGTACAGTGGTGCAAGAGCTGGCATACCAAGATTGCTGCTGCCGGACCATATTGTATCCCAGTCTTGGGCAGAGCTCATTCCTGTTTGAGGAGCTGTAGGTCACGTTCCAATCTCTCTTCATGTGTTTATATATTTATTTGTCCAGCATGTTCACTTCCATAATCCAGACTCTTCAGATGTTCTGATATAGATGGGTTGTGCGAATGTCTTGCGTGCTCCCACAAGCAAACCAACAAACACCACCACATCGGAACAAGTTCCCTTCTAAGCTGACAAAGTTTTTCTGCCTGCCAAGTGCAATTATTAGCTTTCTTCGGTTGTTCAGTGCTTCTTAAAGCAGATCTCTGTTACCTACAGCCTAGCAAGATGTGGTTGCTTTTTATTCTTACCAAATGCATCTCACAGAGGGGTACAGCATCAGCAGAGAATCGACAGTGTCAGTAGCTATAATACTTCTGTCAATCTTGTGTTCAGTTGGATTTGCTGCTTTTAGAAAGAGCCACATTTTCACCTTGAATGACTCAAATTGACATAGTCAAGATTTAACTGGATCCAGCCAAAGGAAAACTTTGACAAAGAAGTTAATTGTACCCAGGGAAAGTTGCAAAAGGAGCTTAGCATGAAGAGACTGTAGATGAACTGAGATGAAGAGATTATCAAATGATGGTGCTAGCTTATGGACTGAGGAACAACAAATTGTTTTCCACATCCAGATTTACTCCAAGAGAATCTTTTTACCACCTCTTTATGTATTTTTGAGGTTTGTTGTTGTTAAGTGTATGTAATACAGTAGCATTACCTGTGCTGTATGTACTGTTTCTGATTTTTCTAAATGGAACTGAATGGGAAGAACAGAAAGGAAAAGCATTTTAGGCTGATGATTTTCTAGCTCATCTCACTTAAGCAAAGAAACTGTTTTCTTCATTGTTGGAAAATATTTAGTTTAATTGAGGGCTGTTGTTTTGGGTGTTTACTACTATAAAGAATGGTTCTGAAATTAAATCCAGCTCAGTCTTTGTACTATTGAAACCATTTGACAAGTGTTTCGGCAAGAAAATAAAGGGCAGCATTTAGAAAAGCGAAACATTAATCAAATTTATAAGTAACTCCTGTTTTTGAAACCGTCTTTCTTTCAGTAGTTTATAAAATGATGTGTTCCTCCAAAAATTCATGGAAGTCTAGTGCCCAAATCCTCCAGCTGGGTTTATGATTCCAGTGTGGAAGTTGCTGCACAAATAGTGAGAAAATAGACAGGGCAGACAGGAGATGAAAAATTGAGATCGTTGCCCAGGCATTGTGATTTTTGTCTTGCGTAGAGCTAGCAGAAGGAAAAAAAATCCTGTCAGCATCCTGGATGAGTGCCCTACTCACTGATCAGTTCCGCATCGATTGAAATGGCCACTGAGCTCATTGATGCCACTGCATACTTACAAACGCTGTCCTCCAAGAAGAACTCACAGCCATCACTAGGAAGGACTCTTGAGGAAAACAACCCAAAATGTTCTGAACTTAACTGCTCCATTAGGAAAGCGGAGTAACTTAACGTGAACACTTGAAGATACTTCGAGGGATAGACTTCTGTGAGTTTCTTAGAGGTTTAGAGCACTCTTTATACCTCTGACTTGAAAGTTCCAGAAATAGTTTTTTTTTTTTTTTTTTTTTTCCCTCAAAGCTGTGCTTTAAGACAACCAGCATGTTGGTGGTGGCCATGTTGTGTGAATGATACTGAATAAATTTTCTTTCCTGCTTTTGGGGATTAGAGATGCGTGGGACAAAAAGATCTGGAGGTGTTTTGACAAAGGTCAGTTTGCTGAAATGCAGATTTCTCAGAAAGGACTGCAATTTTGGGAACGTTCACTTAGGAAGGAGATCATGGCTCCAGACAGAGAAGCAGAGAGATGCATTCACTTGCCTCAGAACATCGTGCTGCCTCGATAGCTAGGGCATTTGTTAATTTGTATTTTTTGCATATTTAAAACAAAAATACTCATCCCAAAACTTGATGGCACTCTCTTCCCCTCTCACATTGCAATTTATGAAAATGATTAAAAAATATTCAGATTCTCAGATGGGAAAATAGTTTTCTGTCTGGTTCTCTCATCAGTGCATATTGGTAATTTATTTGCCCTTCTAACCATTTTTTTCCCCTTTCTTTGGATAGCAAGCTTCTTTCTGTCTTTGAAGGGCAAAGAATGAAGCCTTTCAATCTTAAATACGAGTAAAGGGAAAGTCCAGGCCATTGCAGGATGGGAGATGGATGTTATTAGAAGTCCTAGGCCATTGCTTTGAAGTCAGTATAAACACCACGGATGATCTAAAGCTGTGAACACAGGCTGCAGCCAGGAGTCCACTGCTGGATCTCATTTTTCTGTCAAAGTTTCTTTGTCATCCTCGTCTTCTGTTTCTGCATCTCTGCTATCATATATAATTCCTGTGCATTTCTCCCTTACAGGTCTGTTTTCTATTTGCTTCCTAAGGTCCTTCTGTATCCATGGACCTAGATGATCCTCCTTAGCAAGTTCTTGCCATTTTTTTTTCTTTTAAAATTCCTCATACCCTAATGTAGCAAGTCAGAAAAGGCTGCTTAGGTCTAAGCTGCTCTCCAGCATGTCCCAAAGTGCAGAATTTCACTCAGTTCCCGCTGCACTGAGCTCTGATTTCCCAAAGGATGACCACCTTTCTGAACATCTCCACCCAAACTCATCCTTTCCCCTCTCCAGACCCTGCTCCCCGGGACTTTTGGTCTTCAAGCCCTTTGCTTCCCTCCCTCCCCACATCGTGAGCTCCTTGCCCAGGAAGGTTTCCTTGCTGCCTGGCTCAGTCTGAGGGCTTGTCCTTTGACTTGCTCACTCCCCCCATCACTGGAAAACAAGGGGGTTCTCTATTCTTCTCTGACCCCTGAGTGGTCCACACTTTGATCCAGAGCTCTACTCGGGCCTCATTTCTGTGCCCCCCCCCCCCCCCACACTGCCTGCACAAGGGGCAAAAGGAAGAGTTGCCCCTGCCGTGCTTCTCCCAGCCCTTCTCTCACTCTCCCCACTCTGGTTGTTACCCCAGATAAGACCTCTCAGACCATCTCCCCCATCTCAGCTGTTATTTTTGCCTCTTTCTTCAGGCCTGCTCAGTATCCCACTTACTGGACCATGTCCCTTGTCCCCCCTCCCTGTCCGCACGTCCCCGCTCATCCTCGGTTCCATGCAGCGAAGACAGCATTGCTTTCCAAAAAGCCCGAGGAGTTTTCTTAATCTGATGGCTTTTCCTTTTCTCCCTGGCTCGAATTTGCTCCGAGTATTCTTGCAGAAGTGTTCTTCGCCGGAGCTAACAATAAAACTCCGCGTGTGTGCGCGAGAGAGGGAGAGGGGAGGGAGGGAGAGAAAGCAATACAACGGTCTGGCAACGTGAGGCAGCATTGGAGAGCTGCTAGACCAGGGAAGCCGGCTAAGAGACACGAGCCCCTTACTCTGGGCTGAGTGAGATCCCATTGGTTCCCGAGCTGCTGTTTTAAAGCAAAGAAGAGCCTGAAGGATTGAACTGCACAGCCAGACGCAGACTCTCAGCCAAGTTGTCAGCACTCTGGGAGGGAGAGAGGCTCACACACACGAGATCGCAGGGTGTCCGCAGCTTGATGCTCGTTTCTTTCCAAAAAGGAAGAAAGGAGTGGGAACAAAAAACAGAGAAGGGGGGAAGGAGCCTGATCCAGCCCAGCAGCCCCAGGGGGAAATAATGGATGTGACCATATCTCAGTTCATCTTAGAAGAATTTGATGTCAACTGCAGCCTCCTGGATTTACAAGAGACTGTTTTAGAGAGTTTCTCGATCTCTTTCCTGGGCTTTCATGGTAGGAATCATTACCTAGCACAGGGCTCAGAGAAGCTTTTTGCGTGCTAAGATTGGGTTTGCTTTGTGATGCAAAGTGTGCCGCTTTTGTGCTTTCTCAACTGCTTCTTTTTCCCTTTCTCTCTCTCCCTCTCTCTCTTTTTTTTTTTTTTCCAACTCAAAGGTCCGTACTGCAATGCCACCACTGATCAGATCGGGACCTGCTGGCCCAGAGCCTCGGCGGGGAAACTAGTAGAGAGACCCTGCCCGGAGTTCTTCAATGGGATCAAATACAACACCACGAGTAAGTACAAACTCCTTTTCTTCTCCTGTAGATCTGGTCTTGAGAAGGCACCTAGGGAGATCCAAATGATCTTTTCAATTAAAAAAAAAAAAAAAAAAAAAAGTTTTCCTGGGAAGTAACATTTCCTCCAAATTCCAGCCTGTATATTCAAAACTCCTGCCTGCAATGTTGCAGATTTCTCAGAAGCAAAGGTTTCTGAACACGGATTCTTATTTTCTTCAGTGTGTTTAGGTAGATGGGGCAAAAATACTCTCAGCGGTCTAAGGAGGGTATACTGTGCTAGCTGGCTGTCAGTGTGTTTATGTGTAGATATATATGTGCCTGAATGTATGTTTTACTGTAGCTGTGCTTGAGCTGTTTGGATTAAAGATGCTCTGGCTTGCAAAGTGTTTAGTCCTAACACTTAAGAACTGTGTTCGACTTCCCGTTTGAGAGGCTGTTTCTGCAAATGGGGACAAACTGGGCTGGAAGTTTATATCTAACAAGCAGGAGGCTGAGGTCTGGAAGCTGTTTAGTAACTTCATTGGCAGTTTTCTTAGGAGGCTGGGGTGGCTGCATCATTAGTGCAAGAGAAATGGCAGAGGATATTATGATGCAGATAAAATTCAGAGCAAGGGAGTATGGGGCTCCTCAGAAATCTCTTGGAACTGATGCTCCAGTCTTAGAGGTAAACAATCACGATGACTCACTAAGAATTTATTATTCAGGCTGTCGGACCCAGGCACTCATTTCCTTTCCCTTATCTGTCAATATTGTTCGGACCTTTCATTAAGAGGTTTTCATGTAGTAGCTCCAGGTATGTGTATCCCGCTTGTTTGTCACTCATTTTTCCAGCTACTTAAGGTGCTTTAGACTGGGGACATTTCATTCTGTTTCACTCCTAACTGTTGTTCAGGTGCTGGTAATCTAATTTTCCGTAGTGTTAATTTTGTGGGCTAGCAGTAAAAGCATGACCCTGTCATCCTCAACCTTATTTTTTAACTTGTTGAAAGTGAATTACCTCGTTCCACAGCGTTCGAGGCGTCAAAGGTCAGACAACTAGACAAAAGTTCTGTGTATGGGCTATGCAGAACCAAGCCCCCTTCCAGATTTGTTCTTAGGGACCAGCTTCTGTCATCCTTGTCTTTGAGCAAAGTAAGGAAGTTACCTCAGAGAACTGCAGGATCAGCCTCAATCCTATATTCTCTGCCCTGGCTTTGCAATAAAATAGGTGGGAAGAGGCAAAGGGCTGGGTTGTGCTGTCTTTGATTACAGCAAATAGTCCACTACCTTTCCAGTCTCAGATGAGAGAAAAAGAAAAATTCTGAGAATTAAGGGCAGCTTAAACAAGAGCATGTGTATCAGAATGGACCCTAAAAGAACAGTAGTAGAAAAGGTATATCAAAGAAGTACGGGTATTTTTTTCCCATTTCCTTTTTTTGGTGGGGGATGTCACTGCCTTATTTTCATTTTTGCAAAAAGAAAGAATGAAGGAAAAAAAAAAAAAAGAGAGAGAGAGAAATGCATTATGGATGATTCTTTATTTATGTCATAAATACACTGGAGAGAATTTAAATGATTTTCCTGTGCATGGAAGGGAAAAAAATCTTTAATACCCCAGTGTATTTTGATGAACTCTGTTAATGCTTTCAGTAGTTCATCACTGACCTGATTTAAAGTTCTTCCCTGATTCCCTCCTTCTCAGTGATGGCTAATTCTTGTATTACAATGCTAATAAATCTTCTTAAATTCATTATTCTTAAAACAGCGACATGTTAATTTAAATTAAAGAAATACTGATGAAGTGGGTTGGTAGTTGTTGTTTTGTTTTGATTTGATTTCAGAAGCAATTTTTTGTTACAGCCTGAGAAAACGGGCATTTTTCTACTTTGGATATAAAATGTGAATATGCACATTGAGAAAACGTATGGCTGCAATATTGAGTTGTATGTACTGGTGCCCAGATGCAGTAGTGTGTCTTGCTTGCAATAGAGAACTAAACTACATTCTAGCTGCTGGCTTGCTATTGCTCTTATTTCTTCCATGTGGGTAGCTCTTCCAAGCTGTAGCAAAGCAAAGGAACAGGACTGTACCAAGATTTGAGACAACTTGTAAAATCAAGAGCCTCTTGGGCACTTGTAGTACTTGGTAATTAAGGCATGGAGAAGCAGTAGGACAGCAAGTTAAGATTTGAAGAGGTGCCTCTCTGGTGATCTGAAAAACTTGGCAATTAGTACATGCAGAATATGTCCATAGCTTCGGGAGGCCAAATACCAACGCGGTGGGACTGCTTTTATTTGCATGGTTTAACCAAGCGAGCTTGTGGGATGACCAGTGGTCCATTTGTAGCGGGACTCAATGTGCTAAAAACCTGGTCTGTGCACCTTGTGCTGATAATAAAATCAGCACAGACAGCTGATTAAAACAAAAAAGGGAAACAGAGCTTGAGAATGTTAGAGGTGAATAACCCTGGTGTAAAGTCAGGAGACGGATTGGAATAGGGCGAAATTTCTGCCTTGGACAGCTTTGTCCTGTTTTGTTTTGCATTCTGTTGGAGTAAAGAGAGAAATGATTGTGTATTACATTGTAATGAATAGTTTTTTGAGAGGCAATTCAGACAAGTTTAGAAAAAGCAATGTGTAATGCCGCTCTTCTACTAAGGGCTTATCCAGTTCTGGTCTGTAATTCAGCTAATGGTGATACTGTAAGGAATCCCGTATTTGAGAGCTGTTGCCTGTGAGGAACTGTAACATATTTTTAGTTTTGTTTCTATGGCCGTTAGTATACTTCTCATGCTAATGAAGATATAGTGATTTTTTTTTAGAAATGAAGACCTCAAAGATTCAAAGTTGGTACCAGTGTTGTGAAAGTAGCTCATCATTTGGAGGGCATGAACCCAGCAGAGTTCATCATAGACAAAACCTTTTGCATTGCAGACACCAGAAAATCCGGTCTTGTAAGTGCCCAAACTGTATGAAAATCTTATACCAGCCTCAATCGAGCTCGATACACGGCTCCAGAGCAAACCAGCCTCCCTAAGTTCTGGTATTCACAGGGTGATTTCTCTGCCTTGCCTAGTTTCTGTGCATGTAGTGCATGAAATTCAAGACAAAGCAGCAGGTCTTACCAACACAGATCCGCTCATCAAAGGCTTTGCATGGACCTCCCTCTTGCTTGGTATCTGTTTTGGCAACTATTACGCTTTGACCGTCACAACAATTCAGAAACCCTGAGTCCTCAGATGGGGAATGCTATTGAACCCTGCAACATGCCAGCAGAATTTAAGCCAAGGGTATTTGAGTAAAAAAAAGAAAAAGAAAAAGATAAAAAAAAAAAAAGAGAGAGAAGAACTGGTGAATAAAAAAAAAAAAAAAAAAGGAAAAAAAAAAGAAAACCTGTTTGCAATTATAAAATAAACTATTTGCATAAAATATTTCCATTTTAACTGCAAAAAAAAAAAATAAAATAAAATTCCTGCGGTGTTATGCTTGTGTGTCTGTTTCTGTGTGTCCCTTGGGAACTACTGAGTGACTCAGATAAGTTTCAGCTGGATTGGTAAAACAAAGTCTGTCAGTCTGTGCGTATTTTTCATCTCTGACACTTTGTTATTTTGTGTTGGTTTGTTTTTGTGTGTTTTTTTTTTTTCCCCTCTTTATTTGAGAAACAAAGTCATACTGACAAATCAAGATCTGGTTACTGTGTTGTATGATTTGTGAATGCAGGCAAAATGCTCTTTGACCAAGGAACCAAAAATGATGCCATCCATTTACAACTTTGCTTTTGGCAGCAAAGCTCTTGTATTAAACTCAAAGGAAAAACAAAACAACAGCAACAAAATCAAAACCACAAGGGAAAATGTATGTGTTGGTGCAGCGTGTGGCTGTGCACTTGTCTCTGTTCAGGATCTATATTTAGCTAAAGATGACAGTATCATTGCTGCCCTCTAGATGTGTTTATGCTTTGACAGCGTGAAGCTTTTATTCGTGTTTTAGAAAACAGATTAATTCACTTATTAGAGTATCCTCAAGCTTGATTAATTCAGCAGATGGGCAGTAATGAGACTCTTCACTGCTTGCAAAAAAGGTGGTTGTACTTAGAGCGATACAGGCTAAAGTATGTCTACTTTACTTCTTTCTTTTCATTGTAAATTACCCTTTGCGATGGGGAATTCCAGATGTTCATCCGATAGACAGTAAGTGTTGATTCCCATAGCCGTGGCTGCCTGGTTGGGGTTTGTTTACAACAGCCTGTGCAGGGAAGGGGTATTCAGTGGTGAGACGCGTCCACGGCGGGTGGCCGGCTTGGTTTGCGATGGTTGCAGGCACGAGGTGGAAGCTTTGGAAGGCTTCTGGCTGGAAGATGAAGATACAAATCTCTGTGTTTACAGCAGGTATCCACAGCTAAATAGCTAAGCTCTGAAACAAGTTAGTGGAGCGCTGTTCTCTCCAGGGGATGAAGCCTGGAGAGGTACTCAGCTTAATGTAATTGGGCAGATCAACTCAGTAGTCCATGCAGAAGCTCTCTTGCCATTTGATATGTCCAGAAGCATCTTGCCTGGTGCCTGTCTACTCTTTCACAGGGTCCACGCCTTTTGTAGGTTTGTGTTTCATCCTCCAGGCGACATAGGCATTGCTGGTACTCTTAAGAAAAATGTTATGATGCCTGCATATGGGCAGCTGAATTCATCTCTGGGTGTCTGTTGAGCTGAACTGAACCCACACCTGAGGATTGATGTTAGGAGGTCAGCCTGCTTTTGTGATCAAAGTGGACAAAAGGTCTCTGTAGCTCTGGATCTCTCTGCAAGTCCATCTCTCTTTTGGTACAGGAAAGCTCTTTGACTGCGATAGCCACTTCAGATAAGTGTTTTGGGTACTGCAAAAAGCATCCTCGTTTTCTCCAGGGACTACGGTGCAGAAAATAGGCACATAAGCACTGCCAACCTCGCATCGATGGGGATTTGACTTATCCTTGTTCCAAGGGTATGTACACCACCTTTTCCTTGCTAGCCCTACAACCAGATGCCTTGTTGACAATGGTTTGGAGAGGGCTGGTGACTTAGCACCTGGGCTGTTGTTCAGGTGGACAGACATGGGAGAGAGCGAGCCATTGACATAAGTATCACAGCTGCATCTATTGACATGGCTTACTCCGTGCTGAAAGAAAAACTCCTGCAGCTCTTTGTTGTCTCATCTTGAACAGAGGCTTACAATCTCTTCTGTGATGAGGAAAGGGTGAAGAAGTGAATTAATAGCTCTTCTTTTTTTTTTTTTCATCCCTCCTTTTCTGAGAGGGGTTAAAGGATTATTTAATTTTTAAAACAGCAAAAGAGCTAATTTTCATAGGTTAAACACCCACTCTTTTAACAAGATCTAACCTCTGCTGTTTTTCATTACTATTAATTATTGTTCAGACTTCTTCTGGAGCAGTGGTTTTAGCCTGCATATAAAACATGAGCCTTGCTTGGAAATCATCAGTTTTAGAGTCTTGTTCATACTATATGGGTAGAGACCTGTCCCAGTAATTACAGAAATGTGCATTTTTGTAAGTGGCTGGCCTAGAGACTCTATTAACATTTTCACTTATGTTTTATCTTGTGTATTTTACTGCCTGAGTACTTCTATTGATTGCATATGCATGGCTTACTTTTTCGTGAGAGATTATTCTGGTTTGACTTCTAAAGGGTGCATTTTTGAAAGCCAAGACTTTTGTAAAAGATTAAGACCATTTATGCTATGGTGGCCTTTCATCTTTACTGGGGAAAAAGAAAATAAAATGTCCATCAGCACTGCCTTGTCAGCATGAGTGGTGATTCCTCGAGGTACAGCTGGATGCAGTGAGGAGTTGCAGCTGAGGTATGGGCTGGGGGAAAGGACAAGGCAAGAGGAGAAGCATCCGAGTCTGAGAGCCAGCAGATGCTGAGCAGTGCTGGTGTGCTGCCATTTGGATTGAAGGGCTCCTTATATATTTAAAACACATTGCTGAGACTCGTTTCAAAGGTCAAATACAAAACTTTCTCTTTTTTGCTAAGCAATGCATGCATGTCTTCAGCTTTAGAAAAGTACTGCTAAGCCCTCAAACTGCTCTTACCCCTTTCCCTTTTCTGTAACCTTGTACATGTCTGGAAGGCTTTTATCCCCACTGGACTTTTTAATGACTAGAGGAAACTTGGGGTAAGAAACGATGTTTTGTAGCTGATTTCAATTATGGATTCACTACAAAAAAAAAAAAAATAGTAAAAAATGAGTCTTCCATTTTGCAGAAGCCATGTTTTAGCCATCCTGGGGTGACCAATACTGTATTTGCCAATTAGGGAGTCAAGAGAACATGAAAGATAAAGTAAGAAAATGGATAAGAAACGGAAAAAACACAGCAGAGGAAAAAGAAGGCCAGAATTGGAATTCTGTGGGAGGGAATTAAACATTTTTAAGCTCATAAAACTTTTCTCTCAGGAGACCAAATGTGCAGTTGATTAGGTCAGCTTGACTCCAATAGAGCTGTATCCAGATTAAGATTTCAACCATCTTTGTTCATTTTCTCTTGCTAGTTTAGGTTGAGCTCGTCCACAAATAAAGCAGTGGGAAGCTCTTGATTTCAGAGCATGCACAGATGGGAGAGGCTGTACATTTTTTCCTTAACTTTTTTCTTTTTTTTTTTTTTTTCTTTTTTTTTTCTTTTTCTTCCATTGTGAAGCATCATTTGTGGTAAAAGATCGCTCTGATTTTGCAGCTTGGAAGCAACGTGTTGAAAACAAAAGGAGAAATGAAAATAACTCATCTTTCCTCCTGCCATCCTGTGAAATGTGTGATTTCTTCATTGAGCACAAAACAGAAGTCAATTGCATGTAGTAAAATAAGAAGATTGTTAATGTTGCTTCAGCCATGTTGAGGGCCTTTCTCTTCAGCTAATTAAACAGTGGGTAGAATTTTTGTTCTTCTCTAGTGAGTTATGAGAGGTAGCTTTGCTATGATCCTGTTTTGCCTGGTTGGGTTTCTATTAAGTTTAGGCCTGATCTTTGAGGCAGAATTGACACATTTGCCAGGGTCTGGAATTGCTGTCACCATTCTGTACCGGCAGGCCTGATCTTCTGCCAAGGTCGGTCAGAGGCCTGGTCCCCTGCTTTGTCCTTCAGGGTGCTGATCCTGAACTTGGGGACATCATCCATGGCTGCTCAGAACAGTGACTTACCGCAGTGAGAAAGCGCCCATGGGCCTGTGAGAGGGCTCTGAGCCTCGTGGCCTTCAGGAGGGTCAGCAAACAGGCCCTGCGTGGGTTTTTTGGAGGTTTCTGTGACCCTCTCGCTAAGGAAGCTGCCCCACACACCTCTCCGTTGCTTTCCTGAGTGTGCTGTTGTCCAAACTGACAGCAGCTACCAGCTGGCAGACGGATTGAGGTTCGGTCTCTTCCCACAAGTTAGGAATCGGACAATAGTTGCACAATCGTGTGCTTCTGGGGCCAGGGGAGGAGAGGAAGAGGGAACAGCTCATGAACAGGTTGAAAGGGGAAGAATCAGATGCATTACAAAGGGAGATAAATCAGGGATTTCCCATCTCACAACATAAAAATGGCCCACACGGCTAGATCTAGTGTGGGGCCTCTCGTGGATGTGTGATTTCTTTCGTTTTTCTCCCTTGTGACCAGTTTTCATCCAGCCAAGCTGTGGGAGGGTGAGGTCTGAACACTTGCAGGAGAAGGAGCGACCAGGCTGTTCTTCTCCAGTCGCCGAGCACTTGGGACTCTCTGTGACTCCTTGGGCTTCAGATTCTGTGTTTATTGCCACAAAACCTCAGGGAATTCCGCTGAAGGGATGGTCACCCGTAATTCTTCCTCTCAGCCACAGGGTGTCACTTAAAGTGCAGGTAAAGTAAATGTCCGCAGGCATCTGCACTGAGTCACTTGGGGGGTGGAAGTGATGGATGGGGGTGAAAGAAAACCGGTGTGACTGGTGGGCCTGGGCCTTGTCCTGCTGTAATTACTGACAGTGCTGCCTCTGCAGCTTCAACATCCTGCTGGGTGGTAAAAGGGACGGACTGAAGTGAAGTGGGGACAAGGACACGGGGGAGGAGGAGGTGGAGGATGTTCTGCAAGGAATCGTGCTGCCCTGCCTCTGTGGAGAACTTGCTAGGCAGGAGGATGCTGCCTGAAGAAGATGGTTGGTGGCAGTTTCACCAGGGCTGCTCTGAAAGGCTAAAGGAAGGGAAGCACTAAGCTTTGTTCTCAGGCAGGTATGTAGTATGTTAGAAGATGTGGAGTTATGCAAAGCTTAATGTAAGCTATTCAGTTGTGGAGCGCTGCCATGAAAAGCAGGCAACAAGAACCTGCATTTGGATGACAGAGCAGTTTCTTCCTTGTAAACACTATATTCATTCACAACTGTACTGTCTTCCTGTTGCAGTACAATGAGCTGGATATTTCCTGCCTGAGTCCCCTGGCAGGGACTTAGATTCCCCCTATGGACCCTCAGGTGCTTGGCAGATGCTTGAGGTTCTCCCTCTTCACAGAAATAACAGATACAGTAAATGTGGGACAATGCCTTCCTCAGCTGTGACTGCTCAACTTGCCTGTTGCTGATGGGTGGGGTGAGCCCACTGACTGGATTTAGGTGGTGGTTTCTATTTCATAGAATCATGGAATCATAGAACTGTGGAATCACAGAATGGTTTGGGTTGGAAGGGACCTTAAAGATCATCCAGTTCCAGTGTCCCTACCATGGGCACAGATTCCTCCCACCAGCACAGGCTGCCCCCAGCCCCATCCAGCCTGGCCGTGGGCACTGCCAGGGATGGGGCACCCACAGCTCCTCTAGGCAGCCTCTACCAGGGCTCACCTTTCCTTCTGTGTTCTTCAGTGGCATGGAAGTATCTTTGATGTTACTGTAATGGTGAATCTTTGTGACTTCTATGGCTTGTAAGGACAGTACTTCAAGTTGTGTCCTCATTCCAGTAAAGTTCACAGACTGCAAATGCCATGCAAGACTCTGCTTACAGTCAGCTATCCCATGAAAGGGAAACTTACTCAGTTTTGGACTGCAACATTGCTTATGACTTGACATGCAGCTTATAACAGCCATTCCTTAGTAGCTTGCAAAGGCCATAAGGACTATGCTATCCCATTAAATTGGAGGGGAATGGATTTTTGTAGACATTTTCCTTTTTTCAGTGCAGTTTAATTCCTATCAGACATTACTCATGGAGTTTGTAATCAGTAGCTCTTGGGACAAATTCCTAAAATCAATAAAACTCAGACTGCTTTATGCTGACAAAGGTCTGCAGTGCTTGGAATAACAGAGGGCCAGACGCTGCTCCATGTGAGACTTGTGAAATAAGAAGCAACCTATTGAAGTGAATGATAAAAACAGAAACTGGTACAATGTTTCAAAAAGAAAATATCCCTCAAAATCTCATGAAGCGTTTTCCTTGGAAGAAATGGAAGGAGAAAGAACCATTCTCAATGTGCCTGCATTGTCCAAAGCCCCTGGTGGCTGGAAGGCACTGAACACACAGTGACACAAGGCTGCATGTGGTGTCTTATTCTCCTGAGTCACCAGTGAGCAAAGAGAGATTTGGAAGGTAAAAAAATGTGCTATGGAAATGAGAAAGTCAAACTAGGAAATGACTTTGCTAGTGCACTGTTAACCATCTTGACTAAGCTTAGATGTGAACTCTTAGTGACTCTTTCTCACTGCTGGGAGTATTAATTTAAGTTAATTACTGCTGAATTATGCCACTAATACCTGAAGCATCAGCATTTGTGTATCTTCAAGTACATGATAAGCAGTCATTCCTTGCAGAATCTCCAGGCTTTTCACCTCGATTGCCACTTTTCAACTAGAGCAGCTAAGGCAGAGTTTGGAAGTGAAGAGTATTTTCAAGGATTCTGGTTTCTGCACTGATCTCAATACACTTGACAGACCATATGCTTTGAGCTCTGTTTGGAAAACTGGTGAGGACAGCAGGTATTAAATTGCTGGAAATTGATTTCTAGGTATCATCAACTGCCAGGTTTTGCATAGTCATGCCCTTGTCCTCTGAGCGGTGTGGGAGCCAGGTAACACTGCCACCAGCTCACAAGATCTCTGTAGAGTTAATGCCTTTCATTGCTCCTTAACAACACTTTGCACTGAAGAAAGCCAGGATCCCATAGATCTGTATTTGGTTCATTTTGGCCTTCTAGTTTGATCTGAATTTCCCATTTCACATAAACTTCACGTGTAAATGCACCCACCTGCCCCACTAGCATGCCAAAAATTCGTATTTCACAAATGTCTGCCTCGTGTCAGGCCTCTCTAAAAATGCACATTTCCACCTGTCAGCTTGCGGCACTGCGCCAAAGTTGATTGTGACTAAGGAAGCCTTCTTTGCAGCACTAAAATAAGAAGGGTTGTGGGTTTGTTTTGTTTCGTTTTATTTGTTTGAGAAGTGAGGGAACAAAGGTCGTCGGGATCTGCATTCTACTTCAAAGAAAGCCTCCTCAAAAAGGACAGGAGTGGATGCAGATGTAGGTATGATGGTGCGCTGCATTACCCAGCTCAACCCAGAGGGGAGAGGCTGCAGCACTCTGAATGCTGATATTTGCTGCAGGTTCCTATTTTTTTCTTGGGAAGGTCTAAAAGATTACCACCGACTTTTTTTTTTTTTTTTTTTTTTTGTGTAGTTAAGTCATCCCTATTTACCTACAAAACCATTCTCAGCCTGGCTTTGTCTTTTTCATCCTAATCTCTCCATAACCCTTCCTCTCTCAGTTCTCCTGTAAAATAAATTCTGGCAGCAATAATAATAGCAGTTTTATGCTCACACAAGAGCCATTTAGTACTTTATTTTATTCCTCCGGTGAATGCTAAGGGAATAGAAGGATCTGTGAGCTGTGCTGGAGAGGCAAGTCTGTCAGAAGAGTACAGGCATCATAGTAGTTTGTTTCCATTTATAAGGCCATGTAAGTATGTAAAATGTTCTCTTGTAACTAGAAACGTGATAAATAATCGTTTAATATTTCAGCAAATGGATGTTAAGATATTTACTAGAGATCCTCATTTTACTGATTCTCTGCTAGATTTCAGCTGCAATCCGTGACTGAATTGCTGTGATTACATCAGCACACTACGGACGAGCACAAGTAGAATATCTCTTTTCAATTACAGGGCCTCGAGAGAATTTGTGGTGCTATTTTCTCATCACTTCCTCAACTGCTTAGGTAACCTGAATGCCTCCTGCCTGTCTTCAATGTGTTACCTCTCCTAGGTGCTCTATCCAAACCCCATTCCTTGCAGTAGCTGGACCAGGTACTGAAGGTTAATGGGGCAGACACATGAATGAGCCACTGATGCTCTGGGACCATATGGAAATCAACCATGTGTGCACTCAGCTTCTGGTATACCTGAGCTACAATTCCCTTTCTTAAATCTCAGGGAAAGAAATTCATTTAATTTTGGTAAGTCAGATGTGCGTCCAAGTCCTTGGGTTCTGAAGTAGTTTTGAAAACTCTACTGTGATTTGACCAGTATCTTCTGGAAGTGACCTGTTTGTAGTGATTTTGAGTGTGCAGCTAAGTCCTGGCTTTGCTCGTTGAAAACAAGCATGGTGTGACAACACGATGTACTGCAGGTTCTCTACTTCTCCTTCTAACCATCTCCGGTTTTGTGCTGTCCTGTAGATTTCAAGTGGATCCCTTAGTATTCTCTATCATCCGTCTCTTGTTCACCTTAGACAGCTGTGGCATGGCACTTAGTGGTGGTGTTTCTTTAGTTTCTAAGACACTCGAGCCGTAAGCAGAATATGCAGAATTTTTATCCCACAGTGTGTAACAGAGAGGGGTCTCAATCTCTTGTTGGGAATTTGTGTATCCTACATATTAATCTGTGGTTCTGCACCACTTTACTTGCTTTAGGTCATCCTTTGCTTGATTTCTGGAGAATTAAGTGAATCTCACAGGGCACTGACCTTTGTCTAGTTGCCACGCTACCTTAATGAAAATCAGCTGGAAAAGGCAGGGCTAATTGCTTTGATTTAATCCTGAAATGTTGATGACTCATTGATGGCTCATTCAGGATAGCAGACACTCAAGGTAGAAGGACTGGATAAAAATAGCTTTCTTGAGATTAAGTTAAACAGTTTAAGTGCTGAAAGTTTCAAATGTTTAGGTCCTAGGTGTTGCATAACACTTGCTGGAAACTTGAACTCTGACTTTGGTATCCACATCCTCTTCCATTTCGAGGTAAGAGCAATAAACCTGCTGTCTGACAGCAGCAGTGACTTGGTTCCAGGTGTCCCTGTGACAAGCCTGGAGCTTGCATCCAAGCAGTGATGTAAATGTCTGGCACAGGAGTCCCTGACACACCTGGAGGGTGACACCTTCTGAGGCCATTTGCGAACACACATACTATTTTTCAGAATTTAAAGGTTTCTCATCTTGCTGGAACTGACTGGTTTCCAGGGATAATTTCTTTCTCTTTTGCTAAGGGGAAGGAATTACAGATGGTTGCAGGAAAAGTGGAAACATGAGTAAAAAAGGATAGAGAAGAGGATAAAAGGAAAAAGGATAGAAAAGACTGGCAAGTGGAAGAGCAGAGCATCGACCAAGCAGACTGAGAATGAAAAAGGAAGTGACAGTGAGCAAAGATGGAGGCCCTGTGCCTGAAAAAAAAACACATGACTTAAGTGTCACTGTGCAGTGACACACAATGCAGTGTGTGAATCCTGGTGGAGGGAAGGGGCAAACACTAGGAGACGCTCAGAAGGCATTTGTGGGGAACCACTGGAGTGCCACGCGTGCCAGCTGGGAGACAAAAAACCAAAATCTCAGCTGCCATCCCAAAGGACAGCAGGTGAGAGAGGGGACTTGGTGGTTAAACACAGGAGATGAAGAATAAATGTGATACATGCTGTACTGCATCCAAGGCAGGCAGGATGAAATAACAGGCACAGTTACCAAAAGGGGAAAAAAAAAAGAAAAAAGAAAAAAAAAAAAAAAAGGTGGGGAAGAAAATACCAGAGCCAACATAGCTACCTTGTAAATGACGTGTATGGCTTGAATTTTATCATGTTTGGCTTAAGGGCTTCCTCTGTTTCCATGCTCCTATGAAAGAGTTGTTCATTCATTCATTCACTGTTTTTCTTAATGATCTTCTCTTGCTGCCTCTCCTCTGGCTTTCTTGGCCTTGGAGTTGGTTGTCAGGCAGGCAACAGGACCACAGCTTCGCACTGGTTCTGATTTTGTTCTGAAAACCTTGTTCAGAATGTTTTTTCCAAACCCTTTTGGTTCTGATTTCATTGCCTTGAAAGCAAAGCTTTCACTGTGAATGCAAAGACCTGCCTGGCCATGGCTTGCTTTGGTCTGCCCGGGACCTCATTGGCACGTGGGGTTGTTCTGGTATGTGGCCGCAGTCAACAGACAGCATTTGTCATTGTGGCTGTTTGAAAGGGATGGTAATAGGGTGGTTTCACCTGTAACTGTCAGACCAGACAGAAAATCAGACCTGCTTCACACCCCGCAATTGACCTCAGGCAAGCTGCTTCAGTCTCCTGTCCTTTGGTTTTGCCCGTTGTAAAGAAACTCCAATAAATCAGGAACTCTGAAGCCTTACAACTCTTTAAAGACCTCTGTCATGCCTCTTTGGTTTACAGTGCAAGAAGTTCTCTGATAATGTATCACCTCTATTCATCAGTGCCATTAATTTCTCTGGGGCTGGGAAGGACAGTTTTGAGGACAGAGTCTGTGTTTTACAGTCCTTTATAAGAGCTTTAATACTAAGGCTTTTGCACAGTAGACTGTCAGATTTCAGTATCTCAATATCATTTTCTCCTGGGCTCTCTTTCAGCAATAAAATCTTCTATTCTCAATGAGAAAACATGAACAGAAAGCATCCCTTTGTGTGGTTATCTGGGAAAACTGATTTTTTTGTTATTAACATCTTCAGAGTTGCAAAAGTATCCATGAACTTGGATATTTAATCTGTGTGATCATTACAGTTGCCAATATATTCCTCTGTTTGACCATCTACTTTTACAGTTAATCTATAGCCCTTTATTTTCACGCCTTATTATCTTGGTGCAGATCTGCTGGTCTCCAGCACCTGCAATTTTTCTGTGTGCCAAAGGAAATGCTTAGTTATCAAAATCACATTTCTTCAGCTATTTGGTGTTCCACTCTGCAATGCAGAGTTGTTTCCTAGGCTACATTTGCTAGTATAATACATATTCTGTTGTCAGATATCCTATCCGGTGGGTTTTGCCTCATTCCTTGATCTAGTGAAGATAAATTATTGAACTGTCTTGCTTTATCTGTGGAGAATGTCTTCGCTTTCCATAAACTGAGCTCAGTTTTGCAAATGATTTTTTTCCGCTGCAAATCCATTTCATCACTCAACATTGTAGCACAAATGCAGAAGAGGAATTCAAGCTCTCAGGTGGTGATGTAGGAAAGACAGTAGGTTAAAAGAAAGCAACCTTCGATCAGGCTCTGCTTGCCTTTTTGTGCTAAAACCAAAGTAAGGGTATGTCGACTCTCTGAAGGCTTGCTGCCTGCTCCATACACCAGCCCCAGGAATGCAGTTGCCGTTTGTCTGTCCACGAGCAGTGCCCGGGTGTGAGGCAGTGCTAGGGTCTGGGCAGCCTGCAGGGGTAAGAAATGAAACAGGAGTGACATCGCCAGCCTAACTCTAGGTTGACAAAGGGGAAAAATCAGAACCTATGCTCAAGTGAGTAAGCAGAAGGAGAAGCAGAGCTATTGGCAGAACAGAAGGGAGAAGAGGAGGAAAGTAAAGGGAACAGGGATTAGAGGAGTAGCTTTCTGTTGTGCACTGCGAGGTTTCGATCTGTCACGGGGGCAGACATTGCTCATACCAAAGCTGACGATCCTGTCTCTGTCTGTCAATCCCACAGCCCAGCTCACAGGAATTAATCAGTTTACAAGCCAGCTTATGGTTTTCTGAAGTTACAGCAAGTGTTTGCTTTTAATTAGTGTCTTTTGGGTGCCGCTTGTTAATGGTCATCCCAGCAGTATGTGCTCTGGCACAAGACAGACAACTAGCACCGGTCGGTTTTACTATTGCAATCCTTACTCACGAATGGCTGTTATTAACTTTCCAACCATCACATCTATTTATATTGCCAGCGGTGACTGAGATGAGCTAATTACAGAGATCATGCAATTTGGTCCTACATTATACGTATAATTTTGTAATGAAGGGATAGTGCTATTTAGAAACGGTTCTCATAAGCCTCCCTTTGACTACAAAGGTCTGGCAGGAAGCTTTGCAAGAGAAACTTTACATAAAATGGTTATTTAAGAGTCAGATCATTGACAGGGAGAAAGATCTTGAGACATTACTATGTTCTTTTGGAAGCAAGTGCTAATATATTAAAACTTCTTTATGGGTAAGTAGCTTTTAGCTCCAGTACTGGTAGTGCCCTGAATGCTTAAATGGATCTTATGAATACATGTAAATGTAATGGATCCTTTGCAGTTTTTAAGAACTGATTTCTTTTTTTCTTTTTTCTTTTTTTTTTTTTTTCCAAGATTAAGCAGGCAAGAGATTCTGCTGTTGTTGTGCCCTTGTGGTTTTTGTCATGGTGTTGTTTACAGTATTTTTTTTTCCATTTGTTTCTTCCTGCATGGGTAAGATTATTGATGATTGTTGGTAGTAAAAGCTACCTTCGTTCTGCTTGTACTTCTGTAGCGCCTAGGGATCAGATCTTTGGTAGGCTCAAGACAAGCTGTGGAAAATATGTTCTTCCCCAGGCAGCTATTTGGAGGCTCTTTAAAAAGGTCCTAGCAGGAAAGAGAAGAGGATGCGGATTATGGAATAAATATAGAAAAACTCATTCTGATGTTTTATTTTTTTGAAAATTCTTAAAGGTTGGAAATACAATTACGGGGACTGCAGGAGGGTTCAGGACAGAGCACAGCATGTTGTCCGAGGGAAGGGCTTCCAGAGCGCTGAGCAATGCGCCGGGGCATTTGAACAATATTTGTAGATTGGAGTTTCTGTGCACTCTGTGTAAGCTGATTTAATTCTCAGTGGTATATCCTACCTTGAACATGGAAGATTGATTATTTCTCCAAAGCACCCTGCAAGGGGGTAGGTCTACTTTGTAGCTCAGAGGTGTGAATTAAGTTGTTGACTTCTAGAGATGCACCTAGGTTAGCTTGACTCAGTACCATGTGCATCACAGCTGTAACAGCACAACGCCCAGTTTCTGATGCCCAGGCCCAGCAAGGACTAAAAGGCAGGGATGTCAACACCTGGATATGCTACTGCAGCCTCGCTGCCCAGTTCAGCTTGGTTGCATTCCCATTGCCTCTCTGTAAATATTCCCTATAGTCGTGATTCTCACATGTAGTGGTAGCATGGAAGCAAGTAGTGACCTGGGCATTAATTTTAAGTGAGTTATCAGTGTTTTAAATTCAACACCTGATCTATTGCTAAATGCACTGACTGGTTTTCAGCCTTGGAAAACAATCAGGATTTGGTGTGCTGGCATTTTTATCCCTTAGCAGCTTAGTGAAGTCATAGGGAGAAATTCTCTTTGCATGCAGCACGTATCCTTTCCCAAAACAGACAGCAGACTAAATTGGCTTGTTATATTTGCCTTAAGTTCTAGGCTGGTTGTCTTACTTCAAAGGATTTCAAAACTGATCTTTCTTTCATTGAAACAAACCCACTGATCTGTAGTAATTATCTTCATTCATTGCAAAGATTTTTACACTTTCCTGGAGTTTCTGAAATCATGTCCTATTTAACACAGTCCTTGAAACTCCACAAAGCTGTGAAAGCTGAATGTGTTTCTGCCTTCTCTAACTTAGCTCCAGTGATGAGGTTCTCTCAGCCTGCTGCAGACAGTCTGCTGCTACCAGCTGATCGTCTAGGGCTGATGCCATGACATTTCCAGGCTTTCCTTCACTAACTGCTCTTTATTCAACTGATCTTCAGGAACTTGAGTTTCCGCTGGTTCAGCAGCATTTGTGAATCCACTTCCCTCACAGCTATTGCAGGGCAAATTGTCTTTATATTTATCCTGATGATTCGTAGGATATTGGAAAGGGCAGCTGATGAAGCTCTTTCTGTTCAGCGTTTTCCCCCCACTGTAACCCAGTAGGACTCTCCTAAAGGCACTGGCACCGACGTGTAACTGCATGAACTGCTTACTTCTGTTGATCTAGATGCTTCATCTGGTCGCAGAACAAAGTCTTTGAAAGCTGCAACAGGTAAGGATGTGTCAGTGCTGTTACATGGCTCACACAATCTTCCCGCAAATGTGTTATGTGTAACTCAGCGTTTAAGTTCTGAGGTTGGTTATTTTGACTGATCCTGAGCAACAGTATTTCAGGATGGGAAATGTGTAAGTGGACAGTAAGTAGTAAGAAGAGAGATGGTAGGAGGATTTGTAAACTGACTGCTCTCGTGTAATCAAATAGTATTCTCCGCAGTTGGAAGCACCCCGTGAATAGTTTTCATAAATGATTTTCAATGCTAAAGTAACAGAGACACTTGAAGTAATTGCTATATGCACACTGCATTTTAAATCTATTTAAACAGAGATAATGAGCTATACTCTTCTCTTAGACTGAACTAAATCCCAAGTAATTCTCTGAAGCTGAATGTTTCTCCCTATCATATTCTGGATGTACAATCATGTAACAGCTAATTATAGTGATTAACTGTATTTCACAGATGATGACCTGAAGAAACTGTTACATGATGTATATTGCATTTCCTCCATGTTTCAAAGATAATGAGAGCAAATTGTAGTTAACATTGTACTCTCATTAGAAAGTCGACAACCTTCTTCTATTGATTTGATCCAAAGATAAATTCTTGTACACCGGGAAGGAAAAGGCATTTTATCCTAAACACTTCATGTGTAATTACAAAAAGAATCTTTTATCTATATAAAGATTTAGATTCTAATTTAAGAGGAGCAGAGTTAAAGGGAAGCGTATCACACGACCTCGTTGTACACGATGCAGTTAAGATCAGATACCTGAGAAGAACAAAATTCTTGATAACAATTTCCTTTAAAAAAAAAAATATTCAGTGGGAACTACTCCAGGACACTGTAACTGCATAAGTGACAGTCAAGTTGTCTTTTATTCACTAACGTTTCATTTGAGAAATGACATACAGCAAAACTCTCCTTGGAAATTACAGCAAGTGAAACGAGGGTTTGGCCATGAACCCCCAGTGAGTTTTTGTGCGAGTGTCAGGGGCACTTCTGGAAGAGTCAGCTTGGTTCTGCAGGTTGGTTCCACACCGTGGATTTGGTGAAGGTCTGTCCTGGAACATGTTCTTTGCTGTGTTTGAGCCATGTTCTTTGTTAGCTGTGATCCGTGACCACTTCTTTGTTATGCTGTTTGCAATCTGCTCATGGTCTGGCTTGGATCCTGCACCCCAGCCCCCAGTTGCTTCTTGTACTGTTTCTTCATAAGCTTAGCTCACAAAAATTTGGGAAAGGTGCTGTTTTCATTAGAACTTAGCACTATGGATCTCTATACTACCTTTCATTACTTTAAAACAAGCAAACAACAAAACAAAAAAGCCAACACGTTGTTTCCTGTCTTTATTCCTCTCCTTCCATCTTGTCTAAAGGTGAGATCTGACCCACAAAGGGAATTAGATGCCTTCAGGGGCAGTGAATGCACTAATGAGGAAAAACCTGCACGTCTTCGGCAATCTGCATTACTCTGTGAAAGGGAGATGATGGAGTAGTTGGAGATAGGCTGGGTCTCCCTGTTGTAATGTTTTAAAATAAAATTCCTAGAGTAAAAATGGAAACAAACAATGTTAGAGCTTAATAGAACAGCACTTACTTGAGGCACTGGGCCAAAATGAATATTTCCAGTGGAAACTATAAAAGTGACTGCTTATTTTTCTTACAGGAGAGGCTTCAGGGTTTGGATGCTTATTTGTGCAGAGCTTTTGTGTGGCATTACAGATTTTTTTCCTGGTCACGTTCAGTTTAAAGTAGGTCCAAACTGTTACAGATAGCATACTTTCCAACAATATTATGTAGCTTTTTTGTGAACATGATGGTTTCATTGCTATACAGCATAGTTCATTGCTCTGTAAAGGTAATCAGATTTCCATCCTAATTTTAAAAGTGCAAATTTAATTTAATTCATCTATTAAAGAAAAAGAATTCTGGTATCACCTTTTCTACATCGGATATATAAGCTCATTGTTATTTGGCAGATGAAGTCCAGTTGTATTGCTTTGAAAAGCATTATAAATTAAAGACACCTTTTTGTTCACTTTGTGTTCTTTAAATGGCAGTTTGCCTGCCATTCACACATTTCAGCTTTTCTCTTCTACAGTATTATTGTTCATGACAAACTTGGGCTTTAAGATTTTGTGGTTCGGTACCAAGCAGAATATGAATTAAGCAGTCGTTGTTTGAATACCCAATGGTTAAATAGTATACAAACAGTCTTCTCTATGGTGATGATTCCATGGTGGAAATGGAAATGGTACTGGGAATAAATCTTGCCCCAGTGTAAGAAATTTAATTTATGAGTGCTCAGTAATGATTTCCTTTTCTTTTTACCAGGGAAAGTACTAAGTGTCGAAATGGGAGAATCTGGTCTAAATGAAAGTGAATGGTGAACACTGAACACTTCTCTAGGTGAATGAGCACTTTCAGACATGTAATTTTTTTATTTTCTTGCTGTTCTTGAAAGGAAATAGCAAACCTTTATAAAGACACCTTTTTTTTTCTTTTTTTTTTTTTTTCTTCTATTTCTCTTTGTATATTCTAAAAATTGTCTTCCTGCATTATCACTGTAAACAACCAGTCTTAGTGCCTATCTCCCATGTCAACGTGACAGGAAATTTGCAGCTCTTTAAAGAGCAAGGAAAGTCAGCTACTGAATGATAGGAACTTTCCACAACATCCTGCTGTATGGTCTGTTTGTACAGCTATATGTATTACACTTCAAATATGTCGTGGGATCACACTTCACCAATTTTTTTATCCTCTGCGAAACACCTAGAGCATTTTCTCCCCCTCTAAGTTCTTGGCTGATGTCCTTGGTGGATGCATCATTTGCTTAGGGATGGTGCTGTGGTGAGAAGCCTGCCTTGCTCTCCTCACCTCCTTCTTTCCTTTCCCCAGTGCCTCATTAATGCTTGCATTGTCCTTTGGGAACCATCCTATGAAGAGTCTTGGCAGACTAACCTGAATTAAAGAAATATATATATGTCCTGTGTTCATTGGTTGTTTTCAGTCTGGATCCAATTTGTCTTGCTTCTTCAGAATACCTGAAGCCAGCATTTTCCCCAGAAAGGTGGTACATAAACTTGTAGCTGGTGAAACAAACAAATTTGGCTTCTGAAAGCCTCAGTTCTAGAGCTGAAGAGAAGGCCTGCATAGTCAGCTTGAGGAGAGGATGGTGGTGGAAGTAATATATAGGGGAAGAACCTTTTATTTAGAACAAGCTCCTTAGCAATCACAGAAGTGGAAGGGGAGTTCTAGCTTTCTGGGACGTGGGTCTGATGACTTAGAAACCAGCACGGAAAAGCTTGGGCTATTGTATCCACTTCCAGTATATGTCCTCCAGTCTCTTGCAGGACTGCAAAAATTAAAAGACAGTAATTATAACCAGCAATAAAATGTACAAAGGTGGCCTGAAAGTGAGGAATTAAAGGTGTCAGCAGTCTGACTTCAAAGCAAACAAAATCCAGTAATTCCAGACTGGTAGACATGGAGATAAGCTTGTCTTGGAAATGAATGGATGCTGAGGAGACACCTCAGCTAAGCTGAAACAATGAAGAGAGTCACTTTCAGTGCTCTGAGAAGTCTAGAATGCTCTTTTTTGCACTGGGAGGAGAGTTATCCCACCAACATAAGGTTTCTGCCCTGTCCTTAAAGCAGTGCATCAAACTTGAGAACAGGGTATTTGCAATATGTGCAATGTTTTGTGCTAGTCTGAAATGGCTTTGCCTTTCCATCCACTTCCTTGTAGTCACGGAACTGCGCGGTGAATTATTCGAAGAGAGCAGTGTTCTTTGCCGTCTTTGGTAGCACCAGTTTGGGACACAGAGGATCACCAACCTTTGCATTTCAGACACCTCATTACTTGTGGGTCAGCTCTAAGAGATTGCAATGGTGGGCAAAACTTCAGTTGCCACAGGGTCTCCTTTGTCTTTTGGCACTAGTAGGCTGCCCAAATGCATCAGTATTAACTTGAAACTTGTGCTTGGAGAGAAGTATAATGACCTCTCTGCAGAGAGAATTGTCCTTCCTTGAGGTGGGCTTCCAACAGAAGGTAGTTATCTTCAGAGGACTGACTACCATTATAGAGATGGCTTTTGGCCAGGTTTGAAAACCTGATCCTTTTCATAGTAAGGCTTTTTGGAGAATTTTACAGATAGCACTGGAACCACATATGTCTGAGTCTTGAAGAGGTGTGTGTGACAATGCTGAAGATATCACACCGCATTTACCAAACTGCAGCGAACCTGAAGCCATGTGGGAAGTTTCAGAGATGGCCTAGCAATCACTCCTAGTTGAAATGATCTCAGGCTTTTAAGATCCATCTGAAAGCTTAGCCAAGAAATGAAGCTGGTGAAATGCTTTTCTTAGACTGTCACAGCATGTGCTGACAGAACACATTATGTGCTATAAAATTAGAAGAGATTTTAAAATTCTCCTTCTCCCTCCCATGCCATTTCAAACCCCCAAAGAGACAATAATTATCAGGTGATAATTATCAGAAAGCACCTTCCCACATAACAGCAGGTTTTCCAGATGAGTGATGCATTGTGTTAATAAGGTTATGTCAGGGGAACAGACTCTTTTCCTCTTCCCACCTGCCTGAGCTTGTTACAGATTAAGCATGGTCTTCTTGGCCCACGTGTGATCACTCAACAAATTGTGCCCAGGGGGATTTTATTTGAGCAGAAAGATCGTTTGGGTAGGAGCTGGGAGATACCTTGGGAAGCTGGACTGAAACAGAGTCCAAGGAACTCTGCAGAGTCCCATCGTGCACATGAGCATCTTTGATCTGCCCTTTCTGATTCAGGAGGTGGTGTGTGCACCAATGCAACCTTCACGAAACAATGTGGTCCTTTACAGTTCCCTCTCAAAACTAATCTTCTTCACTTCCTTTGTGATATCACTTAAATCATTTAATTTTCTGATATCTGTCCAGTACTAATGTACATTAGATGAAACTGTATTTGTCAGCTTTCCGATTCCATTTAAACTTTTGACAGATGCTGTCCTAGAGGAAGGGAAGGGATGGGCACATGATTTATGTTTTATGCTACACTTTAGGGAAACATACAAATGCGGCAGCCTTTACAGGAATCGAAGCAGTAATGTAAGCACAGGAAGGGGAGCCTTGGGTGGTTTAGCAGTTTGTGGACTTTCAAATTCAGGACCTAACAAGTAGGTACATTATCAGCACAGCGCATCTACAAAGCCAGCTAATGCCTGCCTCTCTTCTTACCACAGACAAAGCATAAAGATGTCCCCCATAGCAGTGCTGTGCTTGGTTTATGTTATTTATTCAATAAGCCTTTTGGCTCTAGTTTAAGGGATAGAAAAACTAGTAGACAGGACGGCAAAACTGTAACATAAGCCCTGTGCTCTTTAAAGTCATTTCTTTAATAAGTGTTTTTTTATTATTATTATTATTATTATTTTTTGGCTGTGTAAGAAAGAAGAAGGATCTGAGGTGGGTGTTACTTTTCTTCTAGCGAGTATTTTCATGCAGTTGTTCTTAAACCTTCCTTATCCTGCTCCCCAGTGGGAGAAGGACGGTATTTACAGGGAGAGACAATCAGCACAAGGCATGCTACTGTTATTAGGTATAATAGGACTTTAAGACTTAAAATTACTATTTCCCTGTATCTGCAGGGGCTCTGCTTTCTTATATCAAACAGTCCTGATCTGTGCTGGCTTAAAGGAGCTATTTATATCCTGTCACATCAGCAGTCATCTCCACAATCAAAATTCAGGCTTCTGGTGTTGCTGAATATTTTGCTTATCCTGCAGAATAGTGTGATTAGGAGGGATTTGGTATTAAGGATAATCAAGTCAACTTCACAGAAATTGGTAGAAACTGCCCAATTCTTATCCACTTCTTGAAATTACATTTTTGGAAAGAGAATTGTGTCTCAGCAAAGTGGGCTGGCTTTTATCTGCCAAGAACCATTCGGATTTTTTTTAAGCTCTTATATCATGTTTTGTTATGAAAGTTATCTGTACTATGCTTGCAGTCTTTTTCTCTCCTGTTGGTTGGTTTTCCCATGTAGGCAGATTGTTTCTTCCCTGCACTCTCATACTAGATGTTTAGGCTTAAGGAAGACGAGGAGCTTTCTGGCTGCCAAGCCCAGCATAAGCTGACAGAGTGTATGTTGTGCTTTTGTCCAGACATCCTAAGACATGCTGTATTGGGCTTATGTGGCAAGGTTTTGGTAGCTGGGAAGCTGCAGGGGTGGCCTCTGTGAGCAGAGCCCTGCAGCTGCCCCATGGCAGACCAGAGCCAGCTCCAGATGGTTCCAAAAGGGAACTGCTGGTGGCTGGAGCTGAGCCATAAGTGGTGATTGTTGGGTCTCTGGGAGAGCAGAGTTAAGGAAGGGGGAAAAAAACTGCTGTGCTACAGCAGCTGGGAGAGAGGGGTGAGAGTTATGTGAGAAGCAGCCCTGCAGCCCCCAAGGCCAGTGCAGCAGGAGGGCAGGAGGTGCTCCAGGCACGCAGCAGCAGTTCCCCTGAGGCCTGTGTTGAGGCCCCTGGTGGAGCAGGCTGTCCCCCTGCAGCCCATGGGTCCCACATGGAGCAGGTCTCCACGCTGCAGCCCATGGAGGAGCCCCTGGTGGAGCAGGTGGATGTGGCCTGGAGGAGGCTGCGGCCCATGGAGAGCCCCCGCAGGAGCAGGCCCCGGGCCGGAGCTGCAGCCCGTGGAGAGGAGCCCACACAGGAGCAGGGGGTCTGGGGAAGCTGCTGCCCATGGGGGACCCGTGCTGGAGCAGTTTGCTCCTGGGGGATGGACCCCGTGGGACCGAGCCGTGTGGGAGCAGGTCTTGAAGAGCTGCTGCCTGTGGGCAGCCCCTACAGGCTCAGCTGGGGAAGGACGGCATCCCGTGGGAGGGACCCCGCGTGGAGCAGGGGCAGAGAGGGACCGTGAGGGAGCGGCGGAGATGAAGCATCAGGGACTGAGTGCAGCCCCCATTCCCCTGTTCACCTGCTCTGCTCAGAGGGAGAAGAGGGTGTATAGGGAAAGGTTCTTCAGTTTGCTTTTAATTCTCACTTCGCTGTTAGTAAAAAGCAATGAATTGTATTAGTTTTCCATATGCTGAGTCTGGTTTGCCTGTGACTGTAACTGGTGAGGGATCTCCCTGTCCTTGTCTGAACCCACAAGCTGTTCTTTCATCCTATTTTCATCCCCTGCTGTATTGAGGAGGGAGATTAAATTGAGCAGCATGCCGGTGCTTAGCTGCCCCATTGTTGTTAAACCACCACGCATGCCACTGTTGTTAACCCAGCACACGTGTAACAAGATCTATCAGAATCGTCTCATAAGACTGCAATTTTCTAAAAGGCATTGTAATAAGAAATATAATACTGGATTTATGATCAAAACAAGAGTTTAACATGAGAAAAAAAAAATCCTTGCACATCTGAACAATTGTTCTTGTTCATGATGAACCTTCTTAACAGATGAAACCCAAATGCTGAGTCTGGGGCAGTCAGGTTTTGTAGATCCTGTTGACCTTTCAGCAGGACTAGTTCCCTGTGTAACGTGTGATATCTCTCCCTGTATTCCCAAGTCACTCTTATTTTCTAAAGGCCCTTGTCTCTCCTGTGTGCTGCCTTTCGCTTGCAGCCTCTTCTGTCAGACTGGAGCATTCATCTGAATTCTAGGTCAAAAGGCATATTAACTGTACCAGGCAAGTAGAACGTGGATGGGCCCATTCTGGAATCCATTCCCATTCCTAGTCACCATCTCCTCCCTTTCTCAGCCACTTTGCTTGTTATTTTTCCAGAGTCCTTAACTGGGACTGGGTCAGGATTCCCAGTGAACACTGACTTTGTGTTCTGTCACAAACTATTCATACAGCTGCTGTGTTTTGTTTACGTGATTGCAACTCAGATTTCATAAGGTCACCAAGTTCCTAAATGAATTCCAGGCAGTGAAGGCTCTGTGAGAACACAGGTCCCCACGTTCCCACTTACCTCAGCAGAAATGAGACGAAAGGGAGGCTGCACACTGGGACTCGTTTATCTCATTAGGCTGTAAAAATTGTCTTCTCGAGTCAGCTGTCCTCAGAGAGCTCCACCCTCAGGCTCCTTTCCCCTCTCCCACTACTGTGCTAATCAGATCATAGTGCTTCTCAACTCCACTGTGCCTTACCTACAGGTAATGAAGTAGAGCTACACCTCTCCTTGTTGTCATTGCCATCTCTTGGTGCATTCAGTAATTATGGCAAGTGACTAATTGATTTCTGAATTTCAACTAAGAGGCAATTATTATGAAGATCAACCGTCATTATCAGCTGCTGTCCTGGTAGCATTTCAGAAGGGGGTTAGTCAGTGATCTGCTTCATAGCTAAGTGCTCTCCTAGTCAGTCAAGCTGAGAAATGAACTGGGCTTCAGCCCAGCACGTGTGTGTATGTGTATATATATATATATATATATATAAAGGTACTTGCATGTACTTTATGTGATTGAGCTCTCCCTGTTGTCAACAGAGAAGTAGTCAATGGACCATGAAGATCAAATCAGCTCCATGAAGTGAACAGTTGCTGATCAGCTTTGTCTCAGTCTAGGCCGTGGTGGCTGCAGTCGCTAGGGATCCATTCACTTGCTTAAACGTAAGCTTCCATCACAATTTTTGATGCCCATGATTGAGTGACTGCCTTGGACACCGTGGGGCATCTCAGTATCTATCTAGCAGCTTGTGCATTGTAACTGCCACTTGCATATGGGCATTGGCATCATAACGCCAGAATTCATGTGTCTTAATCTTGAGCTCTGTTTCATCTGTAGGGAGGAGCATAAGAATAGGGCAGGCATGAAGAGGGACCGTTCTTGGGTGCTGTTTTATTTAGCTTCCAGTGATCCAAGTTTCTGTGACCTGCTGAATCAGAGGTGATGTCTGTGAATGTTAAATGAGTGGCCAAATGCCTGCTCGGTCTTGTGTGGGATAACTGGCCTCGTAGCAGAGATTAATTTGAATAGGTGTGTGTGGAAAACTTAAGCTTAGTATGGATTTCAGACTTTTCTCTCAGAACAGTCTTTTTGGGAGACAAATCCTTGTTTCTGTTCAGCTAGCATGAAAAGGTTGGTGTTGCTTATTTTTTATCACATGCTGACATCCAGGTGAAGGATAACCTGAGGAACATACAGATTCAATACAGATTGCTTCATAATCTCCTTCTTTTCTTTCCACTTAAAGATACACAGGACTCTGTGTTGAAGATCATTGGGTTCTGCGTGCAGTCACGTTGCTGTATGTGCTGTCTCAGAGAATTAGCCACAAAGTGCAAATAGCCTTAGGAGGCTGCAGACTCGCCCTGCATCTTCATGTCAAGTTCAACGCAGTAGCACAACACAGGAAGAAAGTAGTCTCCGTATGTTTCAAAACAAAGAGCTCTGCAAGCTATTACAGGGTATGCTTTTAGTTCCAGGCACTGAAGCGCTTTTTGACAGACACAGAAAATGAGGGATTATTTTCCTTTTTACTCTTCCTTAATTCTTTTGACACATGTGGCTCAAACTCAGTCATGTCATTCTGTACAAGAAAAAAAAAAAAAAGAACTGTGTACTATTTGTGAAAGCAGAGCCAACTGAGCATTTATTGAATGCTTGTGAGCCTGTTCACTTGTCTTTGCCTCCTTCCTGGTGTTCCCTTGATTGTTTTTGTAACAGCATGGTCCTGGTACTTCAGAACAAAAGTTTTCTTATTCAGAAGCATAGAAATAATTTCCTAAAGGAATTAATAACATTTAGGGATGATAATCGTAGGTGTGAATAATAATTGTTTTGTTGATTGATTAATAGGAGTTGTAAAGAGATGTGACAAAGAAAGCAGCTTCTAGGATAGCTCCCAAATCATCCTTCTGAGGAGAGATTGTTTTGGAAAAGGGCAATCGTCTTGGGATACCCTGCCACTCGTCACACCTCAATCCTGAGACAGTTCAAAATGAAGTTGTAAAGAAACAGAATGTGCACAATATCAGAGATGTAACTTATGGAATATTTTTTGTTAGCCTTCAGTGACTCAAAAGAGTGAAAAATATTGGAAGTTATGTTTGTATTTCCTGAGAAGAACTGTGTGGAGTTGACTTGAAGGGGATTGAAAAGTCACAAAGAATGTCTACTTTCTGTTTAATTTTATATTAACAGGTATTTAATTGGACAAAGTTAAATAGAAGCACATTTCTGACTGCTTTGTACAGTTCAGTTCTTTCTTAAGGGGCTGAAATGAGAATACTTGCTGCCAGGTAGCAAGTGTCTCGCTTAGGACAATAGTGATCTGCTGAGCGCAGTGGAGGTCCGTCAGCATCAGAAAGTATGGGCTGGGACTTGCTTAGGTCAGTAATGAAGAAAAGAGGTAGGGGTACAGAGGTCATCTTGTGGGTCCTGAAATCAACTGTTGTAAAGTGAAAGCCCAGCCACAGATCTAGCCAAGCCCGGGGAGGTGCATCTCTGAAATGAGAAGCAGGGTAAGAGCTGGCTGGCCCAGGAAGGAGGTCCACATGGGATCCAGGTCTGAGTATTTAGTAAAGGTTGATTCTTGGACTTCTGTACTTAGGTGTTTTGTTTTTTTGTTTTGTTTTAAATGAGATGGAGAAATAGATACAGAGCAAAAGAGCTGTGTATATTGAATGCCCTTTTATGCTCTTCTAGTCCCACACGTATTAAACCTACTCAACTTGTTTAAGGAAAGTTATGTTGAGAGGTGCTGGATGCATGACTAAGAGCATCTGTGCAAGAGTGTGCACAAAGGTGTGGGCAAGAGCATAATCTTTATCAGTATGCCTAATGGAGTAGGCCTTGGGCTAGGAATCTGGAGAAGTGTTTTTCTAAAGTCTGGAAGAGTTCTAAACTTCTAAAAGGTTCTGCTTCTGCCTTTGCTTTTGACATGTTACCTGACCTGTGTGAATCACTCGAGCTCTTTAGCAGATAGGAAATCAATACAGAAAGTGAGCATAATTAGACAGTTGGAGCTTCTCATAAAGCATTTTAGGATTTCTGGCAAAGGAAAACAATAGAAAGCTGTGCAACATTTCTTGCGTGCTTGAAAGGCTGGAAAGACATCAGATTGGTGAGCTAGACAAAGCTGAGGTCAGAAATGTTTTTTCTAGGGGATCATTTATTGCCTAAAGTATTATTTATCTGCCTTCCAACCCTCTCCTATAAGTGCATTATAATTCTACATGAATGTCAAAAAAGCCCCAACAACATGACATCTAAGAAAACCTCTCTTTGCACAAAGGCTAGCTTTCAGGATGATGTTGGCTGCTATACAAAGTAATAAGCATCGGTTGGATAACTCTTCATTCCTCTCCTTATTTTTGTCTGAATATCCCTCATTCACAAATAAAGTATGTGGAGAGAGATTTTTCTTTTCAGTCTCCTGCACTTCTGAGCGCTGTTACAATTATATCGAAGTGCTACCTACCGCTGTCACTTCTGATCTCTAGAAATAGCAAGCAGTGTACTGGTGCGTTGTGAATCCTACCTGTTTCTAGCTTGTCACTGCAACAATCAGAAGAAAACCACCGAAGATCTCGGGTGGGAAGGATGGCACATGAATAAATAATGTATAGGCCGTGATTCAGTCCCTATTTTTAGAAGCTTGCTATTTTTCTGGGGCTTTGAAAAAAGGCTAAGAATAGTATACAAATGAAGTGACGTGTACTTTATGCAACACAGGGTTTTTCTGTCTCATTTGATCTGAATCCTACAAATTCTGAGCAGTCAATCTGGGGAATTTATGCAATTCCTGTTGTTTTTACTGGATATCATGGAAGAGAAGCACACAAGAAAAAAATACTTTGCTTGATACCCAGAAAAATGGCTTATTCTGAATATTACTTTTAAATGAATAAAAATTATTTGGAGATGGAAAGTCCAATCACAAGTGAAATTGAACTTTTTTTTTCCCCACAAAAGCATGGTGGATATCACTTTTTAAAAAATACAATAAAATACATACAAAAATATAATATACATCCAATACATACAAAAATACAATAAAATGCAATAACTATTTAGTTTAAATAGCGGAGGAAGCACTGGGAGAAGCTTGCAATATCCCAGTGATTAGGGTGCTGTGAAAGGAATGAACCTGGGAACTGGCTTAAGTTCCTCTTGAAGTCCTGCAGTGTAAGGAACAGAAGGAACAGAGCTGAAGCTCCCCATGGGCCATGATGTCTGAGGCTGGAATGTCTGCATGGTTTTTTGGTTGGTTGGTTTGGTTTGGTTTGGTTTTCTCCTCTGTTCCTTGTGTTTTTAATGTAATTCGAAAATGTCAAAACATTTATGTCCTTCCTGGGGGATAAAATTTGGATAAAATGTACCCAGTTTAACAAGTGGTTTTGGCTGCCCCAAAATTGTGTTTAAAAAATAATCAGAGGAGAAAATGGCATCTAGCTTCAGGCTGGAGACTGAGACAGGTCTTCTCCCCTTTCTTATCTGATCTGAAAGGCCAGTATTTCACCAAACCTATTTTCATGTTACAGATCTTCCCTTGTTTGTGCTGGCTCCCTCTAAAAACAAGGCAACTTATCCAACTTGGTCAGAGGACAATACAGAGGCAAAAAGAGTTTAACAATAGTCTTTAAAAAGGAAGAAGAAGAGAAAAAAAAAAAAGTCTAAGATATCAACAAAAGCTTCCCGGTAAAGAAATCTAACAGAGTGTCTGAAATAGTTTTACAAAGTGATTACTAGAAATTCTTAAGGTTTATGCTTTTTAATCTGGACTGAACAAATCCTACTGGCAAGGAGATGGACAACACGCCCCCCTGTGCTCTTTCAGTTATTTGGTGCATCTGTGGTTCTCTGAGGCTGCCTCAGTCACGGCTAACTCCACTTTCCAAAAGTTTGTGCTTTCCAGGGAGTTTGTTCAGTGGGGGTTCTGGTTTTCTGGTTGAAGGACCTTCATTTCAGCTTGGCTGGCAGCTAACATGGATCAGCAAGCTGTCAGAGCAGTCAGATACCCCTAGCTGTGCACAGCTCAGAACTTAACAGACTGTTTTATTTATTTATTTATTCATTTCCCTATTTATTCCTTAACTCCAGTAGGAAATGAACTTGTCTCATGATTATAGGGCTGCTCCATACACATGGGATCCAGGACAAAAGGTGGAAATAAATTGGAAGTCTGCTTTTTCTAACTAATGATGACTGGAAATGTAAACCTTGGCAAAGTCACCTGCATGAGGGACAGCAAAATGACTAAAATCTTGTTAAAAACCAACTTATTTCCAGTTGTCAAAGGGAAGATCCATTACAGCAGTGCTTGCATGCAATGTCTCGAATTGCCTTTCACCTGCTAATGACTGGAAGGATGTGGTTAACTGCCTGCTGAGAATTACATCCACTTACCTTTCCCCTCTGCTCGTCTCTTCTTTATTTCATACTTTTAATAGAGTTTTGCTGACTAAATACAAACCTGCCACCAGGCCAATCTATACAGATTGGGTTACTGCTGCCTAAAAGGTATTATCTTCTTCAACAGGGGCAATAAAAAAAAAAAAAAATAAAGTAATGCCACTCATCAAATACTCGTCCTTGCTTATTCCATTTGGAAATACAACGTCTGCTGTTGGAAATGAAATTAAGGTCAAGGTTTTACCTCTCACGATGATGTAAACCATTGATCCCAAGCTGTGTTTTAAAGTTGGTCCAGCACATAGTAGCATCCTATTGGCACACCTTTTGCAGCTACTCTGTGTGCATGTACTTTCTTTTTTTTTTTTTTGTCTGGTGGTACTGGTTATTGGTATTTTAATTACAATGTTCAGGTAAGCACTTGCAATTCTGAAGCAGATACACTGAATGCTAAGAGTCGTCACCAGCTCTCTGTCTTTCTTCACAGGAGAGGTGCTCCAGCCCTCTGAGGATCCTCATGGCCCTCTTCTGGACCTGCTCTAACAGGTCCTTGTCCTTCTTTTGCTGGGATACCCAGTCTAAAGTTTAATCTTGTTGTGTATAGAGTGTTGTGCACTCTACAGGTACCTGAAAGGAGGCTGTAGCGAGGTGGGGGTTGGTCTATTCTCCCACGTGCCTGGTGACAGGACAAGGGGGAATGGGCTAAAGTTGTGCCAGGGGAGGATTAGGTTGGATATTAGGAAGAACTTCTTTACTGAATGGGTTGTTAGTCACTGGAATAGGCTGCCCAGGGAAGTGGTTGAGTCACCATCCCTGGAGGTCTTTAAAAGACGTTTAGATGTAGAGCTTAGGGATATGGTCTAGTGGAAGATTTGTTAGTGTTAGGTCGGAGGTTGGACTCGGTGATCTTGGAGGTCTCTTCCAACCTAGACTATTCTGTGATTCTGTATGTGTATATACGAATGAGACATTCCCGTAGTTGCTTTTCTAACTTTATTCAGAGAAGAACCATAAAAAATAGACTGAGCTAAGCCTGCCTTTCTCAAAAGCTGGAGTAAGGGCAAATAGGCACTATACTGCTGTCTACAGCATCCTCACCACGCTGCAGATGTTGGTGTTTCCACTATCTTGGGGTATGGAGGCGAATAAAAGTTTCCAAGTTAATTTTAGACAGCTGGAGCTGAAATGTTGGCTGGTGCGTAGAATCAAGGTCTGGCATCCTGCTGCCAAAACAGCAGCCACAGAGCAGGAGCGGTAGAGGAGGATATTGCAGTGTGCTGTCGGAGGGGCCGTAACTGCTGCAGTTGACTCTGGGAATGGAGCCATAGCTGTCATTGGCTTTATCGGTAGAATATAACCGTGATCACCATGAGTGATTTGGCCCTGAGAGGGAATATGAAAATGAGGATGTTATAGTGGCTGGCCTGGAGCAGGTGAGGTAAAATTTCTGGACACTAGCAACCTGAGTGACAGTCCGAGCACTATGGGATGTTTCCTTCTATTCAGGGAGTTCCCTTTTACCTCCCTGCCTGCTCCCTGGACTGATGATTAAGCAGAAGCAAGCAAGTGCCAGAAATGTTGCTCGTCAACATTTTCAAAGTCGAGGAAGAGGCCATAGATTGAGGCATAGGCATTAATATTGGATTATGTATCAGAAGCTATGTGTATAATGGCTGTCTGTTGCCTGTGTCATCGTGAGTCATCTACTGCTCGTTATTTGCTTGCATGAAGATTAAATCTGCTTGTCCGGTTGTATCATATGACTGCAAGTGCACACAGAGCACAGGTAACTAAAAGTTTTAACTACCAAAAAAACTCTTAATTGATTTTGCGTTTGTGTTCTTTAGAATTAAATCAGTAAGGCGGGAGAAATGAAAAGAAAACATACCGGGTTCTTCAGTATGCCATTTGTCTAAGGAAATGAAAATTGCCACCATTTCACTAGAAAGAAAAGAAATTGTGCTAATAGCTCTCAATAGCTATTGTTGCCATAGAAAGCTTGTGTGTCTATTCTTCTCTTCATTGTATGTCTCCACAATGGAGTTGTTCATCATGACTCTTTGTACTTCTTCTTTTCATGACAATGATTAAGAACAAATGAACTTAATCTAGGCTCTTTCTGTACATAGTGCTTCAAAGCACAAGAATTCTATAGCAAAAGCACATTAATCCCAGTTCTCAATGGAAAATCAGGTGTGAGGGAATACTCTGCTGTATGTTCAGTAACCAAAGAGATCATAGAAGTCTCTTGGTAAGATCTCTGGCTGTTGGTTCTGTGATTCATTTGAAGCTGACACTATTTTATCCAGGGTCTTCTGTGAGGAGGTATACAAGCATACGCACAACTCAGTTGTGGCTGACTGAAAGCAAGAAGCCTCTGTCCAGTGCATAAGTGATTGGTCCGATATCCCCAAGATTTTGGGGACATTTGCTGATGATATCCCCCGGGACTGATCTGGGCATGAACAAGAGCTGCAGCTTCAGAATGCCTGCAGTGAGGCTCTTGCCCTCTAGTATTACCTCACTTACTAAAACAGAGATTTCTGCTTTAAAATTCTGAGTGATGATCATTGATGTGATTAAAAGAGATACATGAAAATACAGTCGGTATGATCAGAAACTTGTTTCCATGTGGCTATTAGAACTAATGTTATAAGGCATCTGGAAGAATGAAAGACGTTTGCTTTGGAGTATGAATTACTTATGACTGCTGCAGTTTGGAATGAGACTTTTCCAGAAGTCAGATCTACTTGCTATGTTTGTTTCCGAGACGTGGCTGATGCTGGAGGAGATTCTGGACTGGAGAAATTCAGAGTTTGATTTTTGTCCTCCTCTTTTTCTGATACTCACCCTGTAAGAGGTCTGGGTTTATGAGCTGCCACACTGCTTTGCTGTGCATGTTGTGTAGGATTCCTGCGTTTGCACTGAAAGAGAGCTCAGGGGTGCATTTTGTAACCCCTAATATTCTTCATGTTGCACGTCAATACGGAGGTGGAAATGAATGGCCTTCATTACACTTAATCTTGCTTTGCTAATCACGATCTGTTCTCTAATATTTCCTTTGGATTAAAAACATGAGTTTCTGTGTTCAAAGGGAAATGGGCCAATAATATATTTGTTATCACTGGGATTCATGCAGATACCTATTTCATCTGTATGAAATCCCAGACTGACTACAGAACTCCCACCCATTTTACTAGCAAGGTTTCGAGTGAAAACAAAGTTTTGTGGCCTTCAATGGAACCTTTTTGCATTTACCAACTTCCTAGGCCAGATGGTAAAGATTGGGGCAAGACACATTTTCAATGCCTATCAGTAAGAAACAGAAGCACTAAAGAAACTCCGATGAATGCTTAATGTAGCATTCAGCTAGTGTGAACCCAGGGGAATCGTTGGGTGTCTCCATCCCAGTGATTCCCTGCAGGTCGTGGGAGCCTTTTTACATAGGTGAATATTTGGTTGGAGTTGTTCTGAGGATCTTAATCCTTGAAGGGCTAAGCTCGTGCTCACATGGAGAGAAATATTATTCATTTACTATTGGGGGGATTTTCAAGTGGCCATCCTTTCTGTGGAAAGTCACTTATCTTTCTGAAAAGGTTGCAATGAGCAGAGAAGATGCAGTGCAGGAGACAGAGGCATCGTGGCCTGATAAAGTAGAAGACTTGGTTTGTGTTGGTTCACAGCTCTGTCGCAGTCCTGCCAAGTCACTTTCAGGATGTCATGCGCACATTTTGCTCCTGTTTCCATACCTGTAAAATTGAAACAGCAATGAGGAGTGGAAGAAGTTTGTCGGGATGAAGAAAGCAATCCTAAAACTTGCTTTCAACTAAGAAATGTTTTAGGGAGGCCAAGTGTCAAATGAGTCTTCTTCCCCTAATTTTGACACTTCCCCTCTCTTACACCCAACTTCAAGCTATTTCTGTTTGCTATCAATATTTTATCTAGAGGAACATCAGAAGAAGAGTGGTTTTCCTTTTGGCTGGATAAATAACTTCTTGATTCAAATATGCCTTTCCCTCTCAGGGACTTAACATAGCCATGTTGTACATTTCAGGTGTCTCACAGCATTGTGCTTCTTGTCTCCACACTGCAAAGGTAGAATCATAGAAGAGAATCATAGAATCATAGAATCATTTAGGTTGGAAAAGAATTCTAATGTTATCTGGTCCAACCATTAACCTAGCACTGCCAAGCCTACCACTAAACCCTGTCCCTAAGCACTGCATCTAACTGTGGTTTCAATACCTCCAGGGATGGTGACTCAACCGCTTCCCTGGGCAGCCCGTTCCAATGCTTCACAACCCTTTCAGTGACGAATTTTTTCCTACTATCCAACCTAAACTTTCCCAGGTGCAACTTGAGGCCACTTCCTCTTGCTCTATTGCTTGTGGCTTGGGAGAAAGATCAACACCCACCACCCTCCACCCCCACCACCCTACAACCTACTTTGAGGTAGTGGTAGAGAGCAATAAAGTCTTCCCTGAGCCTACTTTTCTCTAGGCTAAGTAACCCCAGTTCCTTCAACCGCTCCTCATTAGACTTGTTCTGTAGACTCTTTATCAGCTTCGTTGCCCTTCTTTGGATGCGATATGTCTAGGAAAAAGAAGAGCCGGGATAAATAAAATAAAGGGTTTCTTAAGGACGCTGTCCTGGAAGTGGGATTCAGGATCTGATTAAGTACCGAAGCTTCCCGCTCAGTGTCTGGAGAGCCAGATGTTTGATACAGAAACTCAAAATCAGCAACCACGGAGCTTTGTTGTTGGCCATAAGGAGGAGCCAAATACAGGGTCTTTTAAGGTTGAAACTTGGATCCAACCTTTGAACCTCACTGAAATCTGGTCTCAGAGAAGGAACTAAAAGATGTTTTGAGACGCATTTAGTTTTGTATGTTGAACAATAATAGTGAGGAAAGAAGTTTAATCACCTGCTCCTTCTCAGGGGAAAACTGCATGTACAATAGCACAGAAAATTGCCGTCTGTATCTGATTTTCTTATAAGGACATGAAATTACATGATTTTACCAGTAAATCAGTGACAGAAATGGAAACTGATGACCTTACTTTCTGCACAGTTTTCAGTAGTTGACCCAAATGTTACCAGTCATTTTATTTTATTGGCCTTGTCAGTCCAAAAAGAAACAATGCAAATAGAAAAGAACAGACTGAAATCTGGTGCTATGTATGAATATGGTGCAACCTGGAGCTGTAGGCGAACTATTCCTTGTCGCTTTCTATGCGGACTTCCCCCCTCTGTAGGAAAAAGCACCTTTTCAAAGCTCTCAATGGCTTTTTCAATGGCTGTTGTCAACAGCACTTTTAGAAGCATCAATGTGATGCTTTCATTTGACATTTTATTTTCCTGATGGCTGGGTGTTGAATTAGTACTGAAGGACCATGGCAAAGTCCCAACAAGAAGCTGGGTAAAGGGCAGCAAGGACATCATGAAGAGTTCATTAGGAAGTTGTTTGTATGTATCCTCTGGGATCTCTCTGAATTTCCTGTTTTATTTTAACTTTCTTGTTTCTAAGTCAGTTCAAAATAAGCATGGAAAAAAACTATTTCTTGGGACTAGCTGTACTTTTGATGGATGCAGAAAGGTAGTTTATGCAGCAAAACTGCATAGTTTTCTCCTGATGAAGAGGAGTGCTTACCAGAAGCTGAAACCTCCTCCCTACCTCCAATGTATGCAGTTCCCAGAGCTACTCAGGGTGTCAATGCAATTGGACATGAAATCGCTCTTCTTCAGTGAAGTAATTGCTGATTTTCACTTAATGACACCTTGGAAAGAGATCAGAGGGGGTTCTTTTTCATAGGGATGGGTGAACACATCCCACTCTAGGTGTACCCATTTCTGAAATCTGTTCTCATGTGGCCTCCCCAGCACCTGCCTGTTCTGGGCTTGGGAGATGTGGTTGTCTTGCTCCTCTTTCAGAATCTTTACAGAAGATTTACCAATAATGCTGTTGCAGAGGAAGCCACTAGAAAATCAATATCCAGGAATGTTTCTTCTTGTTCACAGTGGGATAAGCGGGAGGATAGTAGAGCAGTAAGTTTACCACCTGCATGCCCTTCCTAGTGGAGCGCTTCAGACCTAAGCCTTTCTGCCCATTTATGAATACACCATTTATCTGCTTTCTGAAAGACACTTGCAATAAGTTTCTCTTGGATTGCTCTTTTAATATATTTCATGTCACTCCTGTTTACTTATAGAAACTCTTATCAATAAATATCTTGAAAAATGCGTTGTCTCCAGATGCATCGATGTCTTTTATTTGTCCTCTTCCCTCCTTGGCAGGCTGTTTGAGTCTTCCGTCCTCACAGTAGTAGGATATGTTGATTTTCGTTGTGAATAATCTTTACTGTTGACCTCTTCTTAAATATGTGAATTTGCTAGTCTGTTTAAAGTCCAGCACAGAGTGTTCATCTCTCTTTTATTTTGGTCCCTACCAGGAAACGCCTACAGAGAATGCCTGGGCAATGGAACGTGGGCTTCCAAGATAAACTACTCCCAGTGCGAGCCTATTCTGGATGACAAGGTCTGTATTTTTCTTTCCCTTCATTCTTCTCAATGTCATTTCTCAGCATATATGAATGCAAAGCCCAGCTTAAGTTTAACACGCTAATTTAGGATTTCTGAGCTGGATTCCATTTCTGTCTCTGCAACAAATCCTCTCTGTGAATTCAGCAAATCATTTATCCTCTCTCCATATCCTCTACACACATAGCTTTTAGAAAATAAAGGATGCTTTATTTCACTCTGTCCCTGGTGGTATATGTTTATGCAGATCCATCCTAGCTTTGTTGAGAGCCTACAGCTGCTACAGTAAATGTTAGTGATAATAACAATAATACCAAAAGCTTCTTTGGCAGTGGAATGTAAACTTTCATTATCTGATTCAACCCCCTACCTGCCAGTTCTGAAGTCTCATTGACAACTGGCCTTTCTAGATCTGTGTGCCATTTTCCTTTCAGCAAACATGTGAAGGGGCAGCAGCAGAAAAATATGAAAAAGCATACTCAGGTCCCAGCTGTCTTTAAAAAAAAAAAAATAAATGAGCCAGCCCTGCATTATATAGTGTACAAAATGAAATTAGCATAAAGGGTTAAGCCTCTTCCGAAAAGCTGCGAGCAATTGCAAATTGTCCTTTTTTTTTCAAATGTCACACCTTTTTTTGGAGGCATCGTAGACGTTCAGTTTAAACCTTCAGGCCTTCCCTGCCATGTCCTCCTTCCCTTCCCCTGCTTTGAGTGCTACGGTGGGACACACAGGAACACTGGGGTTTTGTCCTGTCTCTCCGCCAGGGGTGATGGAGCCCAGCAGCTCAGGCCTGTTTAGGTTTTGGGGTTCTTTCCACTCTTTCTGCCATTGGAGTAATGCCATGCCAATTTCAAACAGAGAGGAGGAAGACAAGGTCTTGCCTGCTGCAAGCTGTTTGCAGAGCTAATCCAGATTTCAGTCTCAGGGGCTGCACCCAGAACAGCCGTGATGTGGCTTGGCTGTAGCTTGCCATCCGTCCCGTTAAGATCCGTGTTGCTGAATGCAGGCTTTCTCAAATGAATGGGAAAACGGGTAACTAACTACACACCAGGTGCTGAGAAGTACCCACTCTTATTTATGGCTAGGTAATTTGTTGGATCCCACCCCCACAAAACAAACAAACAAACAAAACAAAAAAAAAAACTGGAGGCTTCTACAAAGTAAGAAATGCACCAGAGCAGGACTGCCCTCCAGCGGGACTGGTAATGTTCAAGGTTGTCTGGCCTAGTGGAGAGGGTCCCATGGCAAATCAAGCTGATCTAAATGGGGGGCACCCCAGTTCAGCCCATCCTCGTATTTCCTTCCCACTGAAAGTGGAAACACTTGATTTGTTGGGTCAGTTTTCAGCTGGATTGGTTCCCTGCACCTTCGTACTGTATTATTGCAGGAGTGCAGGTTGTAAGGCAAACGCAGGGAGTAAAAGGCTGACCGGGATTGAAGGGGAAAGCATCCCGTGGTAGCTCTGACTGAGGTGGATTTGCACTTCTGTGAAACCACTTCTTAAAACTGAGCAAGGTGGGAGGGTGGAGTGTAGCATCCAGTGCTGAGCTAAAGAATGGGGTAAACAGCTGGGCAACGACTAAAAATCTTTGGTGTGGGTTACCTCATATGGGAAACCTGAGCTGACAGTAGCAGTCTGCTGTACGAGCTCAGGAAAATGCTGCTGCATTTTAATGAAACTCTTTATGTGTTTTTCTGCATAACCTAAGCAGTTGTTGTCTCTGCAGAGGCGAATACAGAGGAGTTTTATTTGAAGAGGTTGAAGAAGTGTTGTGACTAGAGTACGGGATTATCTCCTTTGCTCTGTTTTTGCTTTGAAAAACTTTGCAGCTATGGTGATAGCTTAAAACTTCTTAAATAGCTTGTTCCTTAAACAGAGGGAAGTGCAGATGTCCCCCCCAACCCTTGTTTGCTAAAGCTTAAAAATTCATTTATTAGATCCTGAAAGATTTGTGACAAGCTTTACAAATATTAATATTTGTGAATATTTCCTAAATCTCTACATAATGCTCAGTGTTACAGATGAATGCTTGGGTTGCTTTGTGATCTCAAGAAAAAAAAAATCCCCATGGATTTGTGTAATCCTCCATTTTGATTAAAGGTGAGATGCTAGGACACATGTGGGTCCATTGTTATTTGTTTTCTGATCACAGCAGATGCCATGTATTATTCAGGACGTACCCCTTGTGTTTTGTGTTTTTAACACAGAAAACAACACCGCTGTCAAACCTGACCACTTACAGCTGGGTTTCTAAGAAAGGACATAGTTTGACTTGAAATGCAATGACTGATACATGGAGACTGAAACAGGAGTTTTCAAGATCAGCCCAGTGTCAAGTGCTACAAGCTGTATGACCGTGTTGGCAATGCAGCAAGGGAAATTGCAGGTTTTTTGCAGCTGGGGGTCAGTCTCAGGGGACATAAATTCCTGCAGCACACATTCCCTGATGGATTACTTCCATACATAAGTGCTTAGCTTGTGGTTGTGACCTGTGGCAGTCATTGATAAAACCGTGCTCTGGGACTGCTTTGCTCCTAGATAGACGTTTTGGGTGGATTTAGTTTCCTGCATGTAGTTATTTAGTGTAGTTTAAAATGCCCCAGTGTGTCTGCGTGCATCTGGCAGGCATGCCACAGGCCTCGTGAGATGTGTCCATCAGCTGCAGTCTTGGAGGTCTGTCACTAGGGCTGACCAGGAGGATCAGAGTCCTCTGCGTGCACCTCAAGGGGCACTGGATGCCTGTGTGTGGCACAATTGTTCCCATCCCTTGCTTCAGTTCTTGGTGCAGATTTGGATATGCACCCAAAAGTAGTTGTCACAATGTCAGCCTGAATCCCACTCTCTCAGTGACCAATTGGCATCTTCTCCAGGCACCAGAAAGAGGTACAGGAGTCATTTTGATCCAACTGGCTGCTTGGCATAATGTGTAATAAATGGAAAGCTGTTCCTCAGCCTACAAGCTCCTGTATCAAAGAGACCTTTGCTGTAATTGGCACAAATCCCTGCTCTTGTTAGAAGACAAATGAGAGTCTCAAGCAGCAAAAAATATATTTTAGCCTTCGTAAAAAGCTATAAATTAACAGCTATGGGCTTGTCAATGTGGCCTTTGGCAGCTGGGTATGAAATCAGCTCTGCTGTTGTTTCAAGGGGGCCCGAAGCTGTGTAGCTGAGTTAGGACCATGCTGGGCCTAAGTTAATGCATCCTGCTTAGGACCACAGTCACGTCAGGCACAGCTACCCAGCTTCCAGCTGGCTCACGACAGGAAAGCAGTGAGTTCAGAGGCAGATGAGAGAGCTCCCACTTGAAAGCAAAAAAAGCCTGTGCAGAAATACTGCCTCTTCCCTCGATTCGGCAGCAGCGAGTCTTTTCGTTGGCTTGTTTGGTGCTCAGTTGAGTTAAGATTCACCTCAGCTGGTCTTTAGTTGTCTAAAAGTTACACATTTGGTCCAAACTAGTCATCCAGTTTCCCTGTATGGCCAAGAGAGGGATAAGGAGGCCTCTTCAGGGACTGAATTATCACTACCCTGAATGTTTTGCAGGAAGAATTGAACTGTCCTTGCGACACACTCATCCCCTTTGCCTGACTCTCATGGAGTGCCAGGCAGTCAGCTTTGCCCAAACAATGAACATTTAAGAAGCCCCTTAGGTGAGATAGACCCCTTATTTTGGACATCTGGAAAGATAGGAGGAATGGGGAGGGCTGTATTAGGAGAAAGCAGAAGCAGTAGAAGCCGAAGAAGGAAGTGGGTTTTTTTTGAGCAGCAGCTCACTTCACAAATACACTTCTCCATTTGGATGTGGTCCTGGGCAACCTGTTCCAGGTGTCCCTGTATGAGCAGGGATTTGGACCAGATGACTTCCAGAGGGCCCCTTCCAATCTCAACCAGTCCGTCATTCTGTGATTCTGCTTCCAGAAGTCTTTTAAGAGGAGATATAGTGTCTTCAAACAGGTCAAACTCAAACCTCACAGGAAGAGGTGTGCTGGGAACAGTGGCAGGACCTGTCAGGAAATTCTGTTAGAAGAAGAAGTATCTTATCATCTGGAGAGCTACAAGGGCTGGCATTGGGTGACTGTTAGTCCAGATCATTGGCCAGTTTGGTTTGGACAGGTTCGCAATTATGTCCTAACTACAGCAAAGAAGTCCCTGGAAAGACAGTGGCTTTTTTATTAACTGAGACTTTAAAAGTTGTTGAAAAGTAAAGAAATAAGTTTACCTGGTAGAAGCTTGTTGGAAAATGATGTTGCCCTCTGTGACACAGCATCATTGTCAGGCATAGGTGTGGCATGGAAGAGGGCTCTAGTGATGTGACCTGCTGTGCCCTGCCAACCACAGCCAGCGGATGTCCTTGCCACCTCCTTCTCTATTTCCTTTCTAATATGACCCTAATTCTGAGCCATGAAAAGGATTTAAATCTGCGTTTTAGTGGAGTGAAACATCTTCCTGGAAGCAGAGGAATATTGTGTAGCAGGAGAAGGTTGTTAGCATTTTAAATGCATCAGTCTTCAAGAGGGTGAGACAGAACAGTTATGTAAGTATTTTACACGAACCCAGCTTTGGCCAACACATGACTGATTCTGGGCACGTGTTTTTCAGCCCTGAAGGTGTTGTCTCCAATTCTACCAGAGATGCAGATTGCATGTAGGCTGGTGGGAAGTGATCTTGCAACCCTGTCAGCTTAGTTTTTCATAGGCACCGAGGCAGTTCTTGTTTCTATGATATTTGAATTTTGCCTTCAGGAAACCTTGTTAGTGTCAACAACAGGAAAAAAATAGATGTATGCCTGTTTTTCCTTCAGCATCAGTGTGTCAAAGAGGAGTTCAATTATGTTTTTTTCTTTCCAATCAATTTTCTTATGTTTTGAACCATACCTTCTGAAAATTGGAACGAAGTAGAAACAGTGCTTAGGAGCCACAGGAGCAAGCTGAAGGGCCAGACTCAAAGAGCAGGATCCTTGGCCTGGCAGAAACACTGCCATCTTCTAGAAGGCTTCTACCACTACATGAGTAATTAAGCAGAAAAGAAAATAAACAAGCCAGTTTGCTAGGGCACTAATGGAATAAAACAACATTGCATTTCAGGTAGGCACATCGGTTGAAGTGTGTTTTCCTCCCCTTTATGTGACCTGGTGACTTAAAGATAAATAAAGCTTAGGGTGGAATTCAGGTCTTGTGGGTTTTTTTCTCCTCAAGGCAATTCAGAAAATGGGCCCGTGCAGGAGGAAATTTATTTTAGGGGACTTCATAATAGACTTAAAAATACCTTACATGGTTGAGTTCAGTCCAGAAACAGCACATTACTCCATGTGCTGAAGATACAGGCAGGATTCATTGTGAAAATGATTCCAAGAGGGCTCACTCGCTTGCTTTCTGGCAAAGTGCTGGAAGATGAACAATGAAGCAGATTAACTACTGCTGCTGGTTGTAGTTTCATCCAAACATCCATTCACTGACAAATTCCTGTGACTGGAAGAAAACCTTAAGGGAAATTGTTAGAAAAATGAAACAAAGTAGGTTCCACCAAAATTAGAAAGCCGATGCCATTCGCAGGATTTTAGTTTTATATTTTTATCACAAGGGAGGAAATTTAGACTCTAGGTCTTTTTTTTTTTTTTTTTTTTCCTGAGGGAGGCAAACATCCCGAATTGTGGAAAGATCCGCTTAGCCTGAAAAGAAACAAATGCCAAAATAAAAAATCTGTTTTCCAAGGCTGTTTGTTCTTTAAGTAGTAAATCTCTTGTCAGTGTTTAACCATCTTCAGTATTTACATGAATAGTGTTTTTCTACTTCTTCCTCTCCATCAGGCCAAGAGAGGAGATGCTTCTCTTTTCTCTGAAGCCAGCAGCAGCCCACCATTTACTTCAGGGTCAAATTTTGGTCACATTGCTAAATACGCTGATTTATACACTGATTTAGGTGGGAGTGCTTATGCTTTTTCATTTACAGGATCAAGAACCTATCACTAATGCCCTCAGCATCCTAGGAAACAGACCCTAATACGATAAGTTTCATCACATGCTTGGGTCACTGCTAAAAACAAGATCTGTTTCATCAGGCTCTCTCAAACCTGAGAAGACAAGACCAGATTCCAGCTCTTTCGATCGGCATCAGTTCTGCCCTCAGAAAGATAAGGATCTTAGCTTGCAAGGAGAGTATCTCAGAGTAAAATCTGTCCATATGGAAGAGGCTTCTTGTTTACTCACACTGACAACTGGTTCATTTCTGTATGTAAACCAAACCAGTTGAGAAGGAAAGTAGCATAACCTGGCTCATTATGGCTGTGTAGTCTTCTAACAAAGTAATGTTTTGTAACGTGTTGCAACTGCTAGAAGATCATCGCCTGTGTCTTTTGTAGCTTTGTTACCTAAATTTTAAAGTATGATGATGATGGAAATAGATCCTGTGGAAATTGAAGAAAAAGGGGGGAAAAGAACTTTTCTGCTGAGATTTGAAAGAAGCTGTGGACAAATCCCAAACTGAAATGAAACTAAGCATGTACTTCTGTGCCTGGGCCGCATGTTTGGCTTATACATAGGCATCAGCCCTGGGGCTATTATATCATTTTAAAGTCGAGAAAAGTAATTACTGTTTCCTAAACTGATTAACTGTTCCTTAATGTCAGTGCTCAGAGAGTCATGCTGATTTAATCATGTTATCTCTTTACCTCCAGAGGAAGTATGCGCTCCATTACAAGATTGCTCTCATCATAAACTACCTGGGGCACTGTATATCAGTAGGGGCCCTTATAGTTGCCTTTATGCTTTTCTTGTGCTTGAGGTGAGTAATCTGTTTGCATGCTTCTAACGTGGTTGGGTGTGCGACGCTTACCGGGTTATTCGAGCCCTCTAATAACACTGTCCAGTTTGTGTATGGTCCTGGAAAATTATGGCTTTTATGCTCCCAAGCATGTACATGGTTTCATTGATTGATGCAGTGGATGAGTTGTAATGATGGCTTCCACGCTAAAGACTTAAAGCTTATTGATATTCAGGAAGAGAGCTATACATGATTTATTGATGCAGCAAGAAGTTCAGTGAGCACAGAGTGCTTCATTAAGGGAAGATGGGATTTGAGAGTGTCAAGTTCCAAGTTTGGGGGCAAATTTTCTAAGGCACTGCATAATAACGCAAGGCATTTTGCATTCCCTGGTAGATAATGCCCAAATCTAGACCTGAGGAGATGGAATAAAATCTTTCCACTGTGCTTTGGGTTAATTTCAATTTTTCTTCCATTAAAGAACTTTGAGTTTTGCTTAAATAGCAAGAGAAACATCTTTATGGGATCTTTATCTCCACCAGTGCTCATGAAACAAGGAACGTAAATCACTGAAACTACACAGAAGTGCTTCTCTTCTCCTGGTTAATAGGGGTGGCCTGGTTAGAATGTATTTCTGTATTATTTGTGTGGTTTTGTCGACGAATGTTCAACCTGAACTTGGTCCCAGCTACAGTAAGTGCTGTCAAATGATAATCCTTGAGAAAATTTGTACATTAGTACCAGAGCAGAAAGATGTAGAGGACCCTAACCAGGAGCATGATATCACAGACAGACTTAAGTGAACACATTACTGCTTTCCTAGACTGGAGCATCCCTTCAGAGGCTTATGCTAAGTCTTCCTCTTAAGCATCGTTAACAAGAGGGTCTTTCTTGTTAATAACAGGAATCTTCTTTCACCCCAGTGTCTATAAGCAGAATGAGCTGTGCTCAGAAAAAAATAAAGCTTTAAACATTCAGTGGGAACACTTCCGATGCATCGGTTTACACTTCCATTTAAACCTTCTTACTGTGCATATAATGCTAATTCCCATAGTGCTTGAAGCCCTGAATTAATTTACACTGAATAAAGAATGCAAATTATTCATCGCAACTATATTCCCAGCTTTGATGCTGAATCTTTTATAAATGCTTAAGTAAATAACGCAGAAGCAATTAGATAATACGGGATAAATGTACCCAGCTTCTAACACAGAAGTGGCCTAGCTGATCTCTTTTAAATTGTTTTTCTGGTATTTAAACGTTGATTTTAAGGTTTAAATTTTGCAGTCCACTTCAGCATGAAAAATGACTGCAGCAATTAAGTAGTTCCCTGTACGTGCTGTGAATTAAGATATTCCATCTTTCCAATTTCCCACTGCACCATGGAAAAAAATAAAAATAAAAATCTATTGCCCTGATATAACTGTCCAGCCAGTGTTAGCCAGCATGAGCTATCTCATAGTCTCTGTAGAGACTGATTTGTTTTCAGAAGTTGTAAGAATGCTCTGATAAAGGCAGTCCAGACTGCTTTACAGATTTCCCATGCACACACTCTAGGCCATGCATATCTGCATCACCCTTACCTCTGCAAAGTGACCCAGGAGCAAATCAGTTTTGCTAACCAAGTCTGGTTATTTGGGGCTTTTGTTTTTGTGAGAATGGAAGAAGGTGTCTACTAATTGGGTGAAACCAGAGAATATAGGTCGTTCCTGGCTTAAAAAATGCAATAGAAATCCTTGAAGGCTAGGTCTGATAATTTCTTATCTTGGCCCAGAATGGAAATCTATCAATTCCTTATTCCTGCCCCTCTCCACTCATCTACCTTACTCCATGGTGCCTGCTGTGAGTGAAGACAGAGGACGCCTACAGGAAGGCTCAAGTTCTACAGCTGCCTATTTTCAGGCTTCTCACCCATCACCTGCTTGATTTTTCCTTTGCTTTGCTTTTGGAGGTGAGCCTCCCTGTTACTGCCCCAGCCCATGTACTTGCTGCATTGCTGGGGAGTTTAGTCCTCAGTTCTGCTGAAGTGGGAAGGGCAAAAAACTGGATGTAGTCCCTGTTCTTCCAAACATGTCCTGTAATGTCTTCTCCCAGTTTTGTCTTCAGTTCCATATGCAAACCTCTGACCTCCATTCACAGCCACATCAGCAGAAATGCTCTACTGCCCTAAACCCTAAGGAATTTTACACCAAAAGCTATTTTGAGGGACAGAAAGCTCAGATGCAGCAACCAGCAATGAAACAAACTGCCATCTGTGTCCGTGTTGCCAGGAGCCCCAAAACAGCTGGGAAGGGAGGAGGACTCAGCCAGGGACTCCCTCCCACTGTGAAGACCTGTTCCAACCTTTTGTTTTTCTCCGCTTCTGTCACAATCCTTCTTCCTGGGCTCTGCAAGAGAAAATAAGCTAGTAAACATTTCATTCAGCACTAAATAACAAAAAGTGAAGCCCGACTTAGGGGAGAGGACTAGATTTTCCTTGGCGTACTGACTGAATAAAAACGATTCACTGAAATAGCTTCTAAAGATCTAGGTCACAGATGGTTCCTCAGGGTCTAAACGTAGGTGCTCTTAAAAGTCTAACAACCATGCTGTCTTTACAAGGCAAAACAAAACCAGCAAGCACACAGGCAAGAAGAAATATGCTGAGAAGGAAAAATGAGGAATTTGTGCATAAAAGCAGGTGTGCTGTAGAGATGTATTAATCTCCAACACAGGATCTGGAGAGATTTGCTTAGTGCACTTCACAGGGCATTGTTAAATGTTTCTGTATTGCTGTGAATCTCATAGGTTGCATGTTCTCCTCGTTAATAGTAAAAGTTTAATTCATCCCTCAGGTGCACACAGGCAGTTCCTGCTGACACGGGGCTCACCCTCCCACATCATCACTTTCTCACGCTGCTAAAGCGGAAATTTTCCAGAGGACTAATTCTGCTAATGGTAATGCCAACCAACCTGAAAGAGGAAGAAAAAATAAATAAAGTAGAAGGATTAAAATACTTATTTTTAGAAATTTTTTCCTTTACTGTTGCTGAGAAGCCCAAATGGCTTTGTCCTGGCTTTTTTCTTGTTAGCGTGCTGTTATATCAGCCTCTGAGGAGGAGCGTGAGACCTTACAAAGCTCCTGTTGTGTTATCATTGGTGGCAATAGCCAGCAGTGACCTGACTGGATTCGATTCCAATAGTACGTGTTTTATTTGTGCAGTAGTGACCAAAGCAGAATTGCTGACTACAGGAAGATGTGTTTTTTTCTGGGAAACATCTAAGTCCCTGCTGTATTTTGAATCTGATAAAGAAGGATTGCACTAAATGGAAGACAGACTGAAGATTTAAAATGGCAAGTCCTTCTGCACAGGTTGCAGGATGAAGGCAGTTCTGTAAAAATAAAACCCACAAGCACTGGCACAGCATCTTTTTCTACTAGCATGGCGGTAATGAAAGTAAATTGAGGGTAGGAGGGGAACTCTGTTTTTCCTGTTCTCCCTAATTTACTCTTTATATTTCCACTTCAAAACATCTATTTTTTTTATATTTTTTAAAAATTCTATTTTGTCCTGTGGGCCTGAGGCAGTGTGCCCTTTCTTTCTGGCATTACAGCAAGGTTACCAAAACCTCACTTTTTTTTTTTTTCTTCCAAAAGACTGAAACATTTTTATTTTTTTTTTTTGTTCCTTTCAACAACGTATTCTCTTTTTTAATCTTTTCTTTTTCCTTCTAACCAGCTCCTAGGATTTAGGAGCGGAAGGTCTATTGTCCTTTATCTTCTCCTGATCCAAGCTCCTTTGAACTGCCTTTTGATCTTCACTCTGGCATGCGGTTGGTGAGGCTGATGCTGCAGCTCTCTGTTAGTAAGAATGAAAGAGACGGATTAAATGTTTAGCAGCAATCTGTCAGAACAAGAGTAGAGCATCCATACAGAGCAGATTTCATAGAGCAGAGTGATCTGACACCTATCAGAGCCTGGATGCTGAGGATATACCAGCTGGGGAGGTGATCTGTGCAATTCCTACTGAAAAGTCAAGAGGTATCTGATGCGCTTAGAGCAGAGTAGGCTCCAGATCTAAGGCACAGTCCTCCTGCACCTACCTTTCTGTCATGGAGCAAGGGAAAGAAGAGCAAGTCTCAGGTCAGGGCATCAACTGAATGAATTAATGAATTCATGTTACTGCTCCGTTTTTCCCTTCAGTTCCTGTCTTTCCAGCTATCTGCCACTTAGAACAGCAAAGCCTCAAATGATGCTTTGGGTACATGGCATTTTATAAACTCTGTGGTAAGTACTAGTAGTTGTAGAGCATGTGTTCAGCGGATGGTAATGCCTGTTGATTTGGCGGCAGCACTCTGTCCAGCCCTGTAACAGGTGAAGTTCTCAAAGCAAAGCAGGAATGAAAATGATGGAGCTCCATAAATAAGCACATAAGTGATCACAGTCTTCTCTGAGTACAAAACATGTAAATGGTCTGTACTTCCTGAAACCACCCAAAGTTCCTTATCTCAGGGACTCAGATAAAGGACAAGACCACATTTCCTACTGATTAACCTTAGGCCAATGTCTTTGCTTCCCACTGCTCTTAATCACTCCCCCCGTATCTCATATCTGTATCACTTGTTTCGTAGACTCTTTGTACGGAGCCTACATAAACCACAAAGCAGAGCAGAGCCCTCATGAAGTTCTGTAATAAAACCAGTAATTAAAAGTGTGCCCAGGGAGTTGTATTCTTAAGATGTGGGAGGTTTCATAATCTGTATCTGAAATAATAGTATTACAGCCTAGCATTATGAAGGCTGGCAAAGAGTATGATTGATGCTTATAAATACATCACTGTTAGATAAAGATTAGAAAGAGAAGAGCTACTTACAGTCAAGGACAAGGCTAGTGCAAGAAGAAATGAGCACAAACACCCTATGGATATGCTCGTGAGTGGATATCAGAGGACCATTTCCAACCCAGAGAGAAAAGATATTCAGGAACAATGGGATGGAGGAAAAAAAAAAAAACTTGGATTTAATAAACTCTTAGTTTGGAGTTAACAGATTCAGGAGTTTCTGAAGGACTTTAATTAAATGACTAACTGGGGTTTGGAGGCTCAGGAGGCCCATCATGAGTTTGAAATGTGCTTCCAGTGGTGTATTTCAATCATTGCCAAGATTTTCTTTGGAGCTGGACACTGGCTTCTTCAACTTCTGGTAACAGAACTGCTCTGTGCAAGACTAGATCTATGTTGACTGACTAGCTAAAACTTGCCTGTGCTCTTTTCTCCTTTTAATGATGGTAGAATTGTTTTGGGAACAGTGGGACAAAGCTTGCAACTTTTCCAAGGTTTCAGAGGGACAAAGAAAGCAAAGTTTGGTCTTTGCTTTTTTTTTTTTTTTTTTTTTTCCTTTTTCTGTTAGATGTGAATAATGCTCAAGAGTGCAATTTACTTCAAAAAAAAAAAAAAAAGAATATGCCCTGAGTCATTTCTGGGCAAGAGAATCAGAGATGTATTCAAGCCTGGATGTTTAGAGCTACTCAATAAAAAAGCACCTGCAGTTACTCAGGTATTAAATGGTTCGATTTCAGTTTTCATCCAGGGAATCTGTTCCCCCCACAGACTTCACTGCAGTTCTTCAGCACCCAGTCACCTCTGCTGTCTCTGCTGTCAAGTAAAAGCCAAGAGAGGTGGGAAATCCCCGATTTGCATCACCCCTACACGGGGCACATAGGCTCTTTTAGCATGAGGTCTGGGTCTGCGTGTGATGGAAGCGGCAGCCTCCTGTGGGAGGTGCCCAGATTGAACCGTGGAGAAGCATTTCCACATGGGCTGCGACCACCATGAGGCTAACAAGTTTAGGGAATATTTGGAAGAAGCAGGTTATGAAACATCATATGTGGTCTTTCCTGAATACCTTGACAGATAACTCAAAATCATGAAATATTCCACACCGTGTTTTGAAGGCAATGAGGCCAACAAGATTGTGAACAGCAGCATCAGTGCCTTAAACTTTGTTCCTCTTGCTTTATCCACACCACTGTGCATTGTTATATTTCCTAAACAGCAGCTGTAAGCCAGATCAACCTCCATCAGCATTCAGCGTCTGACTTCTGAAGTCCTAACAGGAATTTGTGCAATCCAGCTGCAATGGCCACTCTTCGTAGAAAATGTTCAGCCCTGCACTGTCAGGACTGATAACTGATGAAAAAACAGCCTGAAGGCAGGGAAAACAAGCCTTGAAAAAGGCTGGGTGGAGCAGAGATGGCTCCACAAGGGGTTTGTTACTGGTGTCTGTGCACATCCTAAGCACTGATGGAAGCTGCTGCTTCTCTTCACCTAAGCATTTCACCTCTGCCCTCAAATAATGCTGTTACTCCCTTCGTGGCTTTCACTCTTCTGTTGCAACTGCCCCTTGTGTTTCATGTGGAAATACTTATATTCCTCTACACAACTGCCACCAAGAAGCTCATTTTCCCTGCCAGCCTCTCCAGCTGCTTTCCCTGTCTGTAAGCATTAGGAGTACCAGAATGTATGCACTGCTTGAACACAAGCACACAGGGGACACCATGAGGACCTCAGGGGAGGCCTCCATGTGGATGAAAGCAAATAGTCCGTGACAGACACGCAGCCTGAGAAATAGCTTGCAGTCAGGTATTCCTTCCATTCCATGCCATTTATGGATTGTCCATAGGCTTTGCCTGCCCGAGAAAAGACTAAAGGGGAAAAATATATAATTTTGAGTATTGTCCATAATTTTCCTTCCCAGTAGTCATGGGATAGACTCCAGCAAAGAGCTCTCAGATTTCTCCTGCCAGCTGTTTTCAGATAGACTTTGAGACAGCAGTCTTAATTGAACATCATTATTAATGGAATACTACATGAATTAATAGAAGGTTTCCAAGCTTCTTTAATAAAGTTATCATTTGCAATTATTTCTGTGCAGATGATTCTACTAATTCAGCTAGCTTTCAGCCATGCTGGCACATTATGATGATTGCTAATGTTAATTATTTGTGTCATGCTTTGAATCAGAAAATAGGAGCTCTGCACATCCCAGAGGAAAAAAATACCGCTGTATGGATAGAGCAAGAATTAAAAACACGAATCAACAGAACTATGAGTTGCACCAGCATTATTTTAGAAACCCTTTTATAGATCTCCATTCCTCAATCAGTGAGACCACCTGTATGGAAAGAGCTGGAAAGTTGAGCCTTTCCAGCTCTCAGCATTTCCCGAGTCAAAAGAATGGATTTTCTATTTCTCTGCCTTCTATACCCAACCGTGCAATTAAGGTCATTTGACTGAAATAATTAGCAGAGCGTGCTTTCTCTATGAACAATCAGAAACTCTTTCTGCCCACCTCTGACACAGGCTGCAGCCAACTGCAGGAGAATTCTGATTTATTTTCATCTAACGCTATTGTAAGATGAAACAGGCATGGGAGCCTGGTCCTGACAGCAAGCCGTTCAGGATGCCAGTGGTGTGATATCAAGGCAGAGAATGACGTTTGCACTTGAAACATGGTCTGTTCTCAAATCAAATGAAGAGGTCATTATGTGTAATTTCCTACCATACACCTGGCTTTTGATTTACTAATTAGGAGGGCCAATGAGAAGTATGTTTGCTCTCACCGTAATTGTTTCTTTGTGTCTCACCTCCCACTGTAGAGCTGAAGCTGTGCTTTTACGGGGCTGTGTGTGTGCAGGGAGTGGGAGGCTGCCCCCAGATCACCCTACCTGGCTCTGGTTCCCAAATTCCTGCAAATACACAGCAAGTTACTTCATAACTCAGTGTGAAAATGTGCTGTCTCTTGCTACACTATTTTATCCAAGAGCTTTGCATCGTTCTCCTTGAGGCACAAAGCTCTGAGCAATTGCTCTTGGCCAAGCCCTACCTGGCAGATGCAAGGACACCGCAGCCCGAAGCAGCAGGGATGTGGTGATGCAGCAGGACTGCTGGGCAGCACGAGCTCTTGCCTCTTGCAGTTGTCTGAAGATCACCCAACGAGGGGCAAGGCGCTGGTTATTGAGAAATCACAGGGAGCCCTGTCATTCCTCCAGTATCTTCTCTCCATCCAAGTCAGAAAGCACAAGTCCATCTTTTCTCGCCTCTTCCACTTCCTTCTGCCTGCTCACTCACTCAGCATACCACCCACTGCCCGTTTGGGCTGTTCTGGCTCTACGTACTGCATTTCGGGGATATGTCAGGGCCAAAGTCTGCCTTCAGGCACAGCCAGAAGTGAAATTGCTGCACAAACTGCGCTGCTTCAGGAGCAGATGTTGGAGAGACACCACCACCACCACGCCTCCCGTGGGACGAGCAGCGTCCTGCTGCCCACTTCCAGGCCCTTTCTAGCCCTGCTCCCTGCAGCTCACAAGGAACAGGAGGGAATGTAGCTGTGAGGAAATACCTCCTCATCCAGCCCTTGGGAGGGGACAAGCAAGCAGAGAAGACCAACAGAGAGAAACTTTTTATTATTATTATTATTTTGCCATGAATAACAGTTCATGGGCTCTTCATTCCATCATGACTGTAGTATAAGCAAGGAACTGCTAACACCCTACCTCCCCTGTTTTCCATGCTGCTTCCCAAACTGTTTTTACCTGACCACCTCACCCTACATGGCTCATGGTCTGACTGAATATCAAAGATCTCTCGGCTTTGTGTTTTGGCCTGAATCCTTAAGTCTGTTCTGGGTGAACTGCCGCAACCCCTTTCTTCTGTCCTGGGACCCATGCACCAGGGAGGAGTTAGGAGAGTCCAGCCAAGGCCTTGACCAACACTTTTTGTCTGAAAATGATCTTTAACGGAAGCCTATAGCCTCAGTCCGTGGTGTCTTCCTTGAGATGTGCAGGCCCTCAGGCTCTCCGGGATGGCACCTTGTGCTGCTGTTCTAGGCCGCTTGGCCGCACTTGCACAACTATCTCCACAAGTTGTGAAACAAGCAGAAGTGGCAGAAATGATGTTACCTGCCATGAAGATGAAGATGAAACCCTCTGTCACCCAATATTTTAAGCTAAGGGACTTTAAATGGCTCTTTAATTCACAGTTCATCCTAGCAATGCTGTAATTGTGTCTGAAGCAGTGGTTCCATGCCCAGTCCCCTCACAACCCATTTCTCCCCTCTCGTGTGACCATTTGGCCCCCCCGACAAAGCAGCTCTCTGCTGTCTGTCCTTTCACTTTCCTGATGTTCTCAATGCCATTATATGGCATTGAATAACCCCGTATTTCCTAGCCTCTGAGTTGTGAGGAGATGCATTCATGCCATTCGCTGTGAGCTCCTCCGACTAGCAAAGCTCAGTTCCCTAACTTCTAACAGGACCTAATGTGTTTCAAACCCCATGTCCCCCGTTTGCAATATGAGGATGTTAATTCCTTTCAGTGCTGTCTGTGAAGGCGGTTACTGCTGTTTCTGGAGCGTAGACTGATTTTTTATTCCACAAAGTGAAGGCAATACATAACCATGGAGAAAGAAGCTGTGAAACCCAGCATCACAGCAGACTGTGGTGACTTTCAGTTTTCAAATACAAGTCATTTTTATGAAATAGCAGGAGTATTTCAATTTAATTTAAGGCTTATAGATTTAAGCTAGCTTCTAACTACCAATGGTCAAGAAAATACCTGTGGAGGACAGACTCCTGTGAGTAAAGTGAGTTTCTTCACCAGGCTCTGAGATGAGTGAGTATGTAAAGGCCAGCTTTGCCCTTCCACCAAACAGATGTGCGACAGGTCTCCTATTACTTAGTCATTTTCATGCCCAGTTTGGGGCACATCCTTCATTCACTATTCACCTCAGACTTAGATAGGAGTCTGGGGTGAAATGTTGACTATACAGACAAAATTTTATACACAGGGTGAGCTCTGGGGACCCTCACCTCAGTCAGCACCCTTCCAAATGCTTTATCCATACTAAATAACCATGCTAACATTCACCAGCAGTGCCTGCAAATGAGAGAAGATTTCTCAGGTGGCTGGCAGGAGCTCTTTTCCTTGTTATATCAATTGGCTTAGCTATAGTTCTCCACCGCTGTGCCCCACAGCCTGCGCACACTGTATTTGCAGCCTGCAGATGCTGCATTGACCCTGCTGTTTCTCCTTGGCCAGCAGGAATCTGACACAGTTCTCTCTCATGCTTTACCCACCCTTGACTATGAATTGCATTACTGCCACGGTGATTTCTGCGCTAGTAGTAGTTAGGGGACAGAAACAAGCAGAAACCATGTTCTCTGGGCTCCCTGCAAACAAACAAACAAACCAAAAAAAAAAAAAAGGAAAAAAAAAAAAAAAAGATTAAAACAATTCTGTGCCTGTGTTAACCTCACGGCCTGAGGCCTGAACCATTGAGAAACTCTGCAGCATTTTCAGGCGTGGCTGAAAGTGCTTTAAAAGGCTTTAACAAAAAAGAGGGTCTAGATTAGATATAAGGAAGAAATCCTTCACTGTTAGACCCTGGCCAGGCTGCCCAAAGGAGCTGTGGCTGCCCCATGCCCAAAGGAGCTGTGGCAGTGCTCAAGGCCAGGCTGGATCGGGCTGGGGGCAGCCTGGGCTGGTGGGAGGTGTCGGGATTAAATGGGATTTGAGGTCCCTGCCAACCCAAACCATTCTGTGATTCTATGATTCTGTGTCTTGGCCTGAGTGTGCTGTCATACACTCAAATCCTGCCTGCATTTCCATTGGCAGAGGAGAGGCCCAGGCATCACAAAAGCAATTCCTGCCCACTATCTGTTGGTGCTGCTTCCGTGAGGCATCAGAGTGGTGGGGAGTGTGACTGGGGAGGGCCTGCAGCTGGAAAAGCAAAATCCTTTCTCTACAGGAATTTCCACCTTGCTCCATTAGCCTCAAAGACAAGAACCTTTTAAGCAGGTCAAAGCATCTGCTTAGCATCTGTGCCACATCCAGATCGTGAGAAGGGGAATGAGCCTATGATACAGGGCTGCTGATACCCAAAATATGCCTTTTGGTAAAGGTGGTGGGACATGGGAGTCAACTACCTATCTTTCATGTCCAAAGCATTATTTGACAAGAGTTTAAGCCTCACATTGGTAGATTCTAGATGTTGACAGCATGTAATCTTTACTTAACTTCACACCAGGAGCACATCTTCCCTCAGTACATCATGTTTTTTTTGAAAACAAGGACTTTTGATCTTCATAATTGCCTGTAGAGTCTGGGAGTTCCCAAAGCAGACCAGACACTCTTGCTCTCAGTGCCAAACAGACATCATTAATAGTTGGCCTCTATCCTAAGCACCTTGCAGCCCAAACAAAAGCTAGGTGCAAAGAGATGGGCAAGGAAGACAAAAGAGTGTGAACCAGGAGGAAGGAAGGAGAACAAAGATCATGAGCCCAGTTGATGCTGGGGTTCTCAGGCAGGAGGTGATTTTGATCAGTAGGATCCTACTGGTGGGAAAAGTTCTTTTTAGGGACTCAAAGAAAAGGTCTAAGACTTTTAGTTTGATCCAGTTTTCTTTTGTGGCCAGTCCATTGCCATGCTGTATGCTTTGTGGGAACCAGGTTTCCTCCAGCCAAATTTAGTTCTAGCGTGTGGAATGATTGAACTACATCTAACCAGAGGCATTCAGCGAGTATAATTTTTTTCAGCTTATTTATCTTCTCCTTTCCAAGAAACACATTCAGGTGGCAAAGTGCGCTAGATCTGTTTTGCTGTTAGAGCTCTCAAAAGCAATTAATTTCAAGCGAGGAGCTCTATGATTTGACCTGAATTTCCTCAGTCTGTAGTCCCTTGCCTTCCTCTCCCCCCAGAAGCAATGTTTCAAACTCCTTCCTTTATCTGCTCATCCTTAACCTGGTGGAAGTGTATAAAACATCTAGGTGAATGGCAGCTGCTGCAGGACATTTGTGTGAAAAATGATCAACAGAGAACAGACCTTATTACCATCTTTCAAAGTGGGTTCCTGGGGTTCAACATGAAAGGCAGCAGATGTTGGTTGCCCATTTTTTTTGAAAGCCTAACCATGAACCTCGGCCTTTTGGTCAGATGTGAAATTTTCAAAGAAGTGAGATGTTTGTCATATCCCTCAGTAGCACAGGTTATATTGAGAACAACACTTTTTGGTTTTGTAGCCTATATAAAAGCGAATGGATGTCAGCAGCTGGAGATTTGTTTTCTGAATCGACTCCAGTCATGAGTCACTGAGGCTCTGAAACGATTTTATACCTGGAGCCTGAGTTGTTAAACTCAGAAGCTGTTTTGACATTGACTTAGTAGGGTTATACCTCTGAGCATCGTTCTGTAAGTTGCAGCGTCTCACATGTGGGAGGTTTTCCATTTGCGATTTGTGGGTTGCTGAGAAATCTTGGAGAGAATTGTGAGGCTGAAGGACATAACAGAATGGCTTCTGGCCCTCAGGCTGACTAATCAGGTCCTGGAAAATATTCAGTGAGGGTTTTGTGACAGCAAAATAGTGTTTGTTGGTAGGAAGGCTGGCTTGTTTGTCATGCAAAAGACCTGAGGCAGTGGCAAAGTTGGTTGCTGGATTGTGACTTCTCTTTTTTAAGGAATTTTTGCTGTCACTGGGGTGAGGAATTCCCATTTAGAGTTCAGCAGGTTTGAAAACACCACTGTGTGTGTCCCATGTCATCTGACAGCTTCCTTTACAAGCAGGGAAACCGATACAACCAAATGGAGAATCCTAACCTGATGATCCCAGGAAATGCCCCTGCAAAAATGATTTTAGTAGCTGGAGAGTTTTTTGTTTAGCTAAGAAAAGATTGGTTAACTAAACACTCTGCAACTGCAGAACTGCAACTTGGCACTTGCCTTCCTTTACAGTTTCACAGAGAATGAGAAGACAAATGATCTTGTCTCAGATGACAGATTCTGCCACGAGTAACCTTCTGTCTAGCTTCAGTGATGCTTCCAGTTGCTGGCATGATACTGAGCCATTTTCAGTATCAAGCAGCATTTAAGATGTCCCATCTTTTGTTTTATGGCACTGTGCCTCAACTCATTGTAGCTACTATTTTACATCGTGCTCATATTTTACATCCATTCTGGAAGAGGGCTAACAAAGAGGAAAAATAGACACAATTATTTTCTGCCGAGTGAGAATACGTTGTTCTAGAAAACCTGGTGCAGCTGACTGAGCACGGGACTGGCAACCAGGCAGTCTGTGCTCTCCTATGGCTGCAATGGGTCTGAAAACTTTGAACTCACAAGGGTTAATCTATTTGAGTCATTGGAGAGAGAGAGAATCACCAAAAGTAAAGTATTCCAGTTTCACTACTCCAGAGAGGATATTTGTCACCAAGTCTTCTGTGAATAATGCAGCAGACCTTGTTGTTTAGGGGCTTATCAGTTCTATTCAGCATTGTAATAGAGCTGATGGGATTAGGGAGGACAAAAATAAAATCCAAGGATGAAATGATCATTTGGACATCTGGGTCTTCCTAGTACTTCCAGTTTCACTTGCTTGAATTGATTCTGTCAAAGGGAGCTCCTCATGTTATCAAAACAAACTGGCAAAACTTTGCAAAAGTTACACTTTATGGTTTCTGGGAGAAAGGTATATAGCAAGCAGCATGAATTTTGCCATCTGCGGCTGTTTTACGTTTACACCATTTCTTTGCGTTGTGACTACATTATAAAGTCCAAGTTTTGGCTTTGGCACTGGCTGTGCCATTTACCAGAGAATGGGACCTGACCCAGCTATGCTTGCTGGTATAGGTATGCTTCAGACAGCCTCGTAGACCTTTATTGCTGACCACTGGGCAGAACAACCTCCTGTTTTGTTGTGTGAGACAAGTAGTGGATGGGGATAAACTGTGAGGAACTTGGAAAGTGAACAGAATTAACTTGTTTATTTTATATACTTTATATTTTATTTTATTATATATTATATTTTATATAATGTGCATGTGTATATATTCACTGTATGTGATGATTTACATGTATTTCCCTGTTTAGGAGTATCAGATGCCTGCGGAATATTATCCACTGGAATTTAATCACCACATTCATCCTGAGAAATGTGATGTGGTTTTTGCTTCAAATGATAGACCACAACATACATGAAAGCAATGAAGTAAGTGCTTGGAGGTCGTGTGTCTCTGTCGAGCACTTTGGTGGTTCTCAAATACTTTTTGTCAGAGCATCTTGCACTGATTGTACTCATGTGTGAAAAGTATTCGTTCCAGAGAACATCACCTCTATGACTGGGGTACAGATAACTCAGATGGCTGTTCTGATCCTCAGTCAGCTGCTTTGTCTGATGACAGCGGGCACCTTGCTGTCTGGAGCCTGTGGGACTCTCAAGAAAAAAAATTAAATAATAATAAAAAAAGGCATAGGACCTGAAACAGTACAATTTTTGATCATTTATATCCTTATGGGTTTTTTGTTTTGTTTTGTTTTTGTTTTGTTTTTTAAATCTGTTAATGCCATCTTCACCACGCCAACCCTGCTGCTGAGGGGTGCTGTGAGATGGGTGGGCTGCATCCAGCAGCATCTCCCTGTCCCTGAAAGGAGGCACCCTTCTGCCAGGGACACAACCTCTTCACTCCAGCCCCTGCTGCTTACTCTGCACCCTCTCTGCTCCTTTTCTTGATCCCCCGGGGAGGACTGAACCCTTGGTGACAGAGTCAGAACCAGTTCAAAGAACAGGGCACGTCCACATAATAAAAAAAAATGGATTTTGGAATGGATTAAAAATATCTACTCCAAAATAAAAATATTTTTTCTCAATTTTCTTGAGGAATAATACTACTTTTCCTTGAGGCATAATTCTTTTTGATAGTTCCTTGAGAGATCTTTTTACTGTTCTTATTCTCATTGTAATATTCTTTTAGTGGAGTACTCTCTTTTTAGGGCTGTCTCTTGATAGTTACCTCCGTAATAAAAAACCTGGCAGTGTGCTATGCACACACACATGAACACACCCTTTATATTCTTTCTTTTTGGAAGGCATGTGGCCTAAAGTGCCTATACAGTATGAGCTGGATCCAAGGCTGATAACAGGAAATGTGGCTCTACTCTTGGAGGAACTGCTCCTTTAGAAATTGAAATCCACCTCAGGAGCCTGGATATCCATTCATTTTAGTCAGCTGGGTACTTATTATCTTTGGTTAACTTTTCAAATGTCAGATTTGGCATCTGAACTTTAATCCCACATTTTGGAAAAGGGAATAGAAAAGTCATCAGTACCTAGATAAAAACAAAGCAGCCCCAGATCCTAAATTTTTTGACACATCTGTATAACTGTATTATTGTTCAAGTAGCTGCTCCTTTAGGATGTAGCTTATATTAATTCATTGTTTGCTTCGTCTGTGTTTCTGACATTTTCAGGCTACAGAAGATGGTATATGAGCTTTGTTGTTGATAGTTTTATGCTGCATTTTTTTCTCTCATGACAATACTGTAAACCTTAATGCAGATTTTTACAGTTATTTACGAATAATCAGTTGCACTCAGGCACTCAAATGCTTCTTAAAATGAGACCACAAAGTGCTAAAGAAAATATAAACTTGCAAATACAAGGATAGATCCTCACATGCCCCAGTTTTCCATCGCTCACCTTTTCTCTGCAAAACACTGCAGTCTTTTTGGGGAAGCTGCTTTTTACAAGTTTAGTGATAATGTTAATGTTCTTACTGTGGTGTAAGAATCAAAGTGGCACCTCCAAAATCAACGGGAGCAGCATAATTTACACTGGCTAATTGTCTGATCTCTTCTGGGCTAATCAGCGAAGATTAAATAATGCAGTTACAGAAACATAAAGGACTCAACATGAAAACATTTTGCATGAAGTTATAGTGCTGATGTTAATAAATCAAGAAGGGGAAATGCTGAAGATGTCTAGAGTCTAATGGTGGATACATGTGGGGACCAGGTATCCTCAGTCAAATAAATGAAATGGTATAAATTAATGAGTTCTGCTAATTGGGTTTATTATTCAATAATAATAAATCCACAATTCCAAAGGGAAATGAGTAGAGTTGCTCAAATTCATTCTGTTCTGGTTTCCTATGGAAACAATGCAGAGGGAGACCTCACCACCTTCATGTGTGTATTTGTCTCTGCGTGTCCCAGTACCATCACAACACAATGGCCAATTTCACTCAGTTCTGACAGAGGAACAACAGGCTCAGGTATAATTAGTTTTTACATTTTTTTTTTTGAAAATGGGCAGCTGTGGAGAGAAGAAAAAATATGTAAGTGTTACAACTGAGGGAAAGAGTGGAACAAAAGTGTAGGCATTGTATTGGAGAATTTACATGAGATTGAGGCCACGGAGAAAGGTTTAATTCATGCTCATACCTCCTTAGACAGCAAAATCAAATATGAGACTGAGTGCCTTAGGAAACCTGGTCTTACTAATCAGTCAAGAATGGAGCTAAAATATTTTTTTTATATTAGCAAAAAATAGGGGAGAGGGGAATTGTATTTTTGTTTTGCTTTGTTCAGGCAAAAAAGAGAAAAAAAAAAAAAAAAGTGAGTTGTAACTGGTTTAACCAAAATTTTGAACACACAGTGGTTCATCTTCTGCTTTCTTGTTTTGTTTTTAAATCCTATTTTAAGGATCAAGGCAATCAAGGCAAACTAAATTTCAAATCTTGATGAAATTACACAGCAATTAAAGGTTTAAAATATCCAAAAGTTTGGTATTGTGGATTTTGCTTTTTTTTTCTGTTTATTGCAGCTCAATAAACAGAAGTGATCACTTGTGAATGTCCTAGCATTTTGTAAACGTGTTTCTTGTCCAATAAATTCTTAGTGCACAGAATTCTGCTGGGTTTGATAGTGCATCTGCTGCTCTGTTGACTGCCTAGAGTTCATCAATACCTCATGCATATGAAGTCCAAAATGAAATTAACTGAGGGTCAAAAGTTTCAAATACTTTAGTAGAGTTAATTAAAAGGCTGGAGAATGGTGAGACCAAAACTGACATCAGTGATACCAGCTAACATAGGTAATTAATGTCATGCTTCAGGGAATACACTGAATGCCTGCTTGGTCAGGAGGAAATTTTCCCAGACTTCTGTGTGTAGTGCTATGGAAATTACCATCTGCAGTTACTTCTGATTTATTGATGTGATGTTACCATCTGCCTCTCTACAGCTAATTGTCTATTCCACAGCTGTGGTCTCACTGCAGAGCCATAGAAGCTGCCTTTATTGATACATTGAGGCCGACTAAAAATTCTTCTTGATGTTGTGGCAAAATTCAGAGGTGATGCGTGCAGTGATGTGACTGACAGACTAAAGAACAAATGGCAGGAGTAGAGGGGATGAGGTAGTTGATAAAAGCATAGCTTTAACGTAAAATATCCTTTTTTCTAAATGTCAGTGGTGCTCCTTCCCTTCACTGGAAATGAAGCAAGACTTAGACATTAACTATTATCTTAAATTTTCTTCAAATTGCTCGGCAGGTGGGTTCCACTGCCTAAGAGATGCTTAGACTCTTATGTCATCTTTGGAAATGACCCTGGGCTATGGCTGTACCTCTCAGAAAGATCACCTACAGTCAGGTGGCCTGTCTCCTTTTGTCTTCATCCCACACAGATGCTTCTTTAACTGCTGCAGACTGCTGGTGTGGACATGCCTTAAGGCATGTTAACTTTCCAGACGTGTTCAGGTAGAGGGACTCCAGCATGCTGTACTCAAAGCCAAGCCACAGCAGAAAGTCACACACACCTGTGAGCTTCTGATAGCAGCTAAGATATTCTGATTCCAAGTCCCAAGTATAAATACACATTCCCTGACTTACTTTTATCATTGGTTTTTAAGAGAATAGCAAGAAAGAGTTTTTAAAGTGCTCACACCATGATTTTAAAATGTTATTTTCTATTTCCTTTCCAGCCCTGGTGTCGGTGTATTACCACTGTCTACAATTATTTTGTGGTGACCAACTTCTTCTGGATGTTTGTGGAAGGCTGCTACTTACACACTGCAATAGTGATGACCTACTCCACAGATAAGCTGCGGAAATGGGTCTTTCTCTTCATAGGATGGTGTAAGTGTCTTGGGCATTTATAACAGTGTTACATGGTGTAGTGGTATAACATTTGGGTGCCAAAATGGACGGTGGTGGTTTTACTCAGTTGGGCAGCTGAGCTCCACCACAACAACTCTCATGTGCTCCCGTGTGGGCTCCTCTCCACGGGCTGCAGCTCCAGCCCGGGGCCTGCTCCTGCGGGGGCTCTCCATGGGCCGCAGCCTCCTCCAGGCCACATCCACCTGCTCCACCGGGGGCTCCTCCACGGGCTGCAACGTGAAGATCTGCTCCATGTGGGACCCATGGGCTGCAGGGGGACAGCCTGCTCCACCAGAGGCCTCTCCACAGGCTGCAGGGGAACTTGTGGTGTGTGCCTGGAGCACCTCCTGCCCTCCTGCTGCACTGGCCTTGGGGGCTGCAGGGCTGCTTCTCACTCTTCTCTCTCCCAGATGCTGTCGTGCAGCAGTTTGTTGTTGTTGTTGTTGTTCTCCTTTCATAAATATGCTCTCCTAGAGGAACAAAAACCACCACTTATTGGCTTGACTCTGGGTAGTGGTGGGTCAGCCAGCTGAAACTGGCCCTTATCTAACATGGGGCAGCTTCTGGATTCTTCTCACAGAGGCCACCCCTGCTACCAAAGCCTTGCCACATAAACCCAATACTCATGGTGCCTGTCAATTAAGTGATAAAAACAACAGCAGCAATAATAATAATAATAATTAAAAAAAAAAAAAAAAAAAAAAAAACTTGAAAAATCCCACTGTGGTGAAATCTGACATACCTAACCTTATACCAAAACACCATGAAAACAAGTATGGTTCTTTACTGTGGTGATGACATAAAGCTAATTGGCTACTGCTGGATTTATTTTCATCACTTAGATCCTCAGGTACTTGGTGTTAAAGTTGGAAAAAAAGAATTCCCAGGCTCAGCACCTTGGGAACACTGCAGTCCATACCATGTCCCTTTCACTTTGATCAGTAAAGCACTGATCACAGCCCCATATGCACTGCTCCAGATGGCATGAAACAGCAAAGACACTGTCCGCGCCCTGTGGACCACTTAGTCTCAAGAGACAGAAGAGACACTTCTAAGTGAGGAGCTGACTGAAAGAAAAGCCTAATTATCTGCCAGTACAGTCTTACAGCTGTTGTTTGAACTTCTGAAGGGTTTGTTCCTGGAAAACAGCCCTCAACAAAGGATCACATGTTGTCTTTGTACTATATTTACAGCTGCTCAAAGACAGAAATAGAGTTCATTACTCTGTTATCTCACCTCTACTGTGTGAGCCTGGGCCAGGACAAAGGCTGCTCCTTCTCTCTAGGTGCATCAATATAGGTTGGTACATCAGTTCGGGCTGGGAGCCAACTGTCAGAGTAGCAGTCCTGCTGAAAAGGACCTAGGGCTTGCAGTAGATGCAGGCAAGTTATAAGCCAGCAGTGCCTTCCCATCATGAATAAAGTAAAAAACACATTGGGCTACACTAGGAGTGTTGCCAGAAGACTGAGGGAAGTTACTAATTCTTTGTACTCAGCTTTGATATAGCAGCCCTTGGAATATTGTGGTCACTTTGGGGTCAGGTAGGTCAAAAGGGGTGTGGAAAAAATGGAAATTATCCAGTAGGAGGCTGCCAATATGACCAGGGGTCTTGATGACATGAGCTATGAAGTGAGGATGAAGGAACTGCATTTGTTAATCTAGCCAAGAGGAGGCAAAGGGGGCGAGGAGGGTCTATTAGGTTCCAAGAAAGATTTGGTGTCTAATTAGAAAGATGATGGATCCAAATTCTTCTTGGTAATAGCATATGTTATAAGAAAGGGTAATGGCCACAAATTGCAAACTGGGAGGTTCCAATTGGGCATTAAGAAGAAGAAAAATAAAAATAAAAAAAAAATGGTAATGCAACACTGCAACTCAGAAAAGCTGTGGAATCTCTGACCTTGGAGGTACTGGAAATTGAGCAAGATTAAGCCATGGCTGAGGTGGCTGGTGTTGTTGACAATTCCTCTTTGAGCAGGAGATTGAACTGGGTGCCTTCATGGTTTCTTACCAAGCAACATATCCATGACTTGAACTGAGACTCAAGGGGTTTGGCAAGGCAAGCCCCCTGCAGGTAGCTTGCTTGCTTGAATACAAAATAGGGAGTCAAGCAGAACAAGTGAATTTGGCAGTTCTGTTCTTATGAAAAAAAAAGGAAAGGTGGAAAAGAAGTCACAAATATTTTCTTTTCTGAAAGTAGAATGGCACTGTGTTCAGAAATGCCTCTCATAATTGAGCAGAAGTAATTGAATTGCAGTTCGACCAGCAGAAACAGTCTTTAAAACAAAATATATCATTCAGTCCAAAATCAAATGGGAAGAAAGAGGAGCTATAAGAAAAAGAAGAAAGGAAATGTAAGAAAACATATATGTGGGGAATTTATTTATTTATTTATTTATAATATTTTTAATTCTGTCACCAGACTAGAAAATCAGCTCCTCACACAGCTCTCACAGACCCCTGACAGGTTTGGTCTGTGGTATTTTCCCTCCCTTTCTCCTCTGGGTCTCAGGAGTGCCATATGCTGAATATACTTTTCCTCTCACCCTTTTAGGTGCTTTCTGGCTCTGCTTTGGCTTCCCATACACTTTGTTTTTTTATCATCCTCATTCTCAGTTCCCTGGTCTTCCCTTCACCAGGAGAATTAAAATGTTTTCCCCAGGAGAAAGGACATAGATGCATTTTGTCTGTTCATCCCTAGCAAAGGCAGCATTAGATACCCGGCCAGGCTCACTCCTACAGGAGGGCTTAAGTCATGTTGCTTCCAGTGGGAAGGAAGCAGGTACCAGTGGGGGTCACTGAATCTGAGCATTTACCTTGGAGTAACATGGTTTTTAAAGGGATGTGAAACTGGAGGCTGGAATGAGGGACGGAGCGGGAGAAGCTTATTTTCTTGTTTGTTTTTGGCTGAGGTGACAGGTTAAAGGGTAAAGGGAAATGGAGATGGAAATTCCTCCTCTTCCAATTTTGACATCTGTCCAGACTGCCTGGGGAATGCAAGTGTGAAAATGGTCCTGTCTTCCCCCAGGAGATCCATGCAAAAAGGCCATCTCCACTTACTCTTCCTCACCTCCAATATCCTTCTCCAGAAAAACGCTCATCCCCTTGAAACTAGCTGAAGTCTGAAGGCCTAACACAAAACAAGCAAAACAAGGCTAAGGCTCTAGACATGAGACTGATATAACAATAGAATTGGAAAGCAGAGGACATGGCACTGCGGGGACATTAGGTGTACAGATACAACTCACCTAATGCAACAAGAGATCAAGAGTTTAAGTGATATCAGGAGATTCTCATCAACCTGTTACAACAGGTTCAAGACTCAACTGAAAAAGTTGTTGAAGATGTTGAAAATTGGCTTCCTCCAAAGAACCCAATAAATTTACAATCTTCTTGCAGCCGGGGAAATGAAAATCTAAACAATACCCACCTCCAAATGCTGCCTATAAGGTTTTGCCATATCAACGGCAGGAAAATGAAAAGGGGACAGAATTGCCTATAGAAAAATAGGTATATATAATACGCATTGTTACGCTTGTTAATAATTTTATTAACTTGTTTTATTAGTCCTAAAGTTTTTTCTTGTTGAGATTATTTCATTTAATACAAAGAGAGGTCTTAGCAATTGCAGTGTCTCAAGTATGCCAAGATAGGACTACTTGTATTTTGAGTCTTTCAGTGTATTAATAAAGACTCTTCTATCCTCATTACAGATCTCTGTCTAAACAGAAATATATCTAATATTGTATCATCAATACATAAATGGATTAACGTATGATTTTTTTTGCTGTTGTTGCAGGTATTCCTTGCCCAATCATCATTGCCTGGGCCATTGGCAAATTATATTACGAAAATGAACAGTAAGTGATGTTAACATTTGTGTTTATGTGTCTCTCTAAATAAATTAGGAAATGGCTATAAGCTGAACTAGTAATTTAGAAATTAAGCTGATTGGAAAGAGAAAAGGTCAAATCCTCTTCATCTAAACCCAGATGGTCTCAAATTTCAGAACAGTATTTGAGTCAACTCCTGAAAGTATCAATATATTCCCAGATCTCCTTTGTCAAACTCTAAAGTTCTCATTTGATAGCTTTGTACATGATTTATAGTCAGGTTAATCTCCTTCAATGGGAGTTCTGCCTGAATAAGACCTTGGTGAAAATTACAGTTGAGTGCTAAAGGATTTAGACTTCTGGGTGTGCAGAATTCAGTTTCAGCCTGCCAAGAATAGTCTTACAGTTGAAATTTTTGCATTTCTGTTTCTGTCTCTTCCAAGTGGAAGCAGTAAGTGCATGAAATTGAAAAATATTGGAGATAAGCAGGCATCTGTGTTATTTTTATTTTTATTTTTTTCCCACAAGCATTGATACTGGTCAGGTATAGCTCAACTTGTACTTTGCAGCTGGTGTTTGGATCAATGTCTACTGGCTGTTACAGCTCATTTCTCTAACCTTAAAAAATCCTTTCCTCTGTGAATCTGGTAATCATATGACCACACTGTCTGTCTGTCTGTCTATAGCACATCTGATTAAATGTAAGTATCTACCTCATAGGTGTCTGCATCTGCACTAATCTCTGGTCTGTTATGATCAGCGGTGATCAGTCAAAACAGTAAATGCAGTCTGGGGTGCATTTCATCTCATCTGGAAGATGTTCAAAGTAGGTTGGATGAATTAGAGTTACATGCACTATTTCTCTCTCCCGACTCTAGAGGAGATGAACAGGATCACTGGCTGAGTTATGGGCATCTACACTGTATGGGAGGAATTGTGTTATGCACTACTAAGTTCTTGTTCTCCCCACAAACTTTTGAACCCTTGACTAATCTCTTCTATAGCTTCAGTGGTGACTTTGAAGGGGATAATCCAATTCCCAGGAGTGGCACATAATGGCAGTCATTCAGACACTCTTTAACTGAGAGAAATGCTTTGTGAGGTCCAATCCCAGCCTACAGCGATCACACAGGAAAATCCATGCCGTAGTTCCAAAATGGCAAGTAAAAGTTTAACTGGCGCCTGTTCCTTGGGTGTCCAAGTCAAGCACCCTGGGAGATAACCTCAGATGACCAGATTTCCCTAGTTTCCAGGCTCACAAACCTTCTTGTTTCTCTGTGGGTAAAGGGTTGCAACATTCTGGGTCTGCTTCATGGTCAAGTTCCTTTCTTCAACAAGCAAGAGCAGCATGGCAGCTGTCTCGTGCTGAAACTAGCACTTTCAGATGTAGAACTAGTACCTTGAAACAGAGAGGCAAAATACCACATGCTTTAATAGCATCAATGCTCATTAAACTTTCCAGTTCTGAGTGATTCTGAGTTGAACACCAAGGTTTGGACACATTTTTGAAGGACTGCTCATCACTCACAAAATAAATAAGGGCAAGCCCCTGATAACATGCCACAACATCTGGAAATACACTGCACACAAGGCAGAGGTAGAGAAACCACTGCATTGCCTGTACCAGTTCCTCCTTTCAAGATCATCTCTATGTTATGTTAAAGAATCTCACTTTGATGTATCTTAGATATGGAGAAACATGTTTATATAGCCATTATATAGGTCCTGCACAATATAGCAGTACAAAAGAAAGGAGGATGAAAAATGCTGTCAGCATGGCAAGTAAAACAAAGTGATTCTATTTCTATGCAGAATGTTATATGGTATCTAGGCTGTTCTAGGCTTCTGCCCACTCGTGTGAGGTGTAATGGCCTGGAGCCTTAATGTTATCCTTGCTCAGTGTCAGCGGTGGGCCAGGACTCATGTACTTCATCACTCTGCTTGAGAAACTGAGACTGGACACTTCCACAGTGCCATTCCTTTGATCTAACACACACCACACAGACAGACAGGCAGAGCTCCTGTAAATGAAGAGCTGGTAAGGGCATTAAGCTGTAAGGCAAGGGTTATTAAATGAAATCTGCTTTTCACATTTGTAGTAATGTCATACACAGGGGAGACTCGGTGAAGTAAATGAACTGAAGCAAAACTAGGAATGAATTGCTTGCTGAGGGCCTGTCAGTTATCATAAATATTCAGTCATCTTTTCAAGCATTAAAGCACATGATAGTTCAGATAGCCTCTTCTTACTGCCTCCTGGTCTGAGGAAAGGGGCAGAGTCTGCTGAACTGTCAGACTAAAGCTGAACAGTCAAACTAAAGCACCTAATGTATGTGCGGTACATGTGCATGATGTGAGTTTGTGTGTATTTAACTTAGGTATTGTCTCTTCTCCTCTCCAATTAGCCATTGATAGAGTTTGGAATAAACTTTGTCACATTTGCGTAATCCTTTCTCTGTGCTAGGATAATATAGAAATCATGCCTTTAATCTGAGTGCATAACTGTGGACAAATACAGGCAGAGAGAAAAGTAATTCCCAGCTTTGAGTAATAATTACTGCCACGATACTTCATCGCCTTTCATGCAAGGAGAGGCTGGGAGTGCTGGGATTCTTTATCCTGGAGGAGGCAGAGGGGTGTCTCACCTGCCCATTGACAGGACAAGATGCAAAGACACAAATGGAAATGCATGACATTCCATCTGAACATAAGGAAACACTTTTTTTTTTTTTTTTTGTGAGGGTGGTTGAACATTGGAACAGATAGCCCAGGGAAGTTGTAGAGTCTTCATCTTTGTAGATACTCAAAAAACAAATGAATATGGTTCTCAGCAACTTGCTCCAGTTGGCCCTGCTTTGAGCAGGGCCTGGAGAAATCGTTTTACTCCCCTTGAACTAGCAAACAGGACACCAATACAAAACATGTGCTTGCCCACGACCTTCAGGACTGTTCAGATACTCCAATGGACAGCCCATAATTCAGAACTTCTTTATCTGAGTATGCGTTTGAGCTGTAATATAAATTGTTTGGAGGTTGTACTAGGGTTCATGTTATGTGTACCTCATAGTAGCTTAAAAGCTCAAAATAATGCACAAGAAGAATGTTAAGGAAATGCTTCAGTGAGCTTCTTATTTTTTTTTCCTTTTTTTTATACTTATTATAAATAAGTGTTCTGCATAGTGAGGCCAATATAGTTGGTACTGTGGCAAATATTCTGTCCGGGATTTAACAGGTTTTTAGCAAAATCTGACAAAGAGTCAGTAAAAAAACAAAACAAAACAAAACAAAAATGATTAAGAGATAATATTGGAACAATTTCATTGGTAGCCCATTGGTAAGGAGAAGAACATTAGTAAGGTCTAATTAACAATAATGATAAAACCAATGTTGTTTTTTGCTATATGGAGAACCATCACAGAACCGTGAAGAATATTAATTAGTGCTATCCAATAGAAGTGTGTTTTTATATCTGAGTTTAATAAGAACTGTCTTCATAAATTGTCTTCAATATTTACAGAGTGTTTGTTTACTCTTGCAGAGGTAAAGAAGAAAAAAAAAAAAGAAAGTGGCTTTTATATGTTACACAAAGCTGGAATTAAATTCTGATGCACCAAGTAATTTTCAGTGTTTCAGATTTCTCTTTTTGGTTATAAAGAGATGTGTAGTGCCGATTTTACTGTAGGAATAAGCGCTTATATTAGATTTAAAGTTAGAGTTAAGATGACAGGCAGAATGTTTGCAATATGCCAGCTAAGGTCGCAATTTGATCAGTTAGACTATAAATATGAAATGCAGCTAATGAAATGTAGACATATGTAACGTCTCTGGCACATATCTATCCTCTAACCTTACTCTCTTAATTTAATGGGCAGACTAGAAATGTTTAGACTGCAAAGTAACAGATCTGTTTTATAGCCTAAGTAGATGAGCACCATTCTAGAAAAGTTTTTTGTTGTTGTTGTTCTCTCTTTTTCCTCTACTAAATACAAAAGGAACCTGGATCATCAAGCTTGCATGTAGATGCCTCTGTTGTAGAAGTCTAACTTCGGCAACAACCTCCTTCCCTCAAATTTTGTGAAAGTGTGAAAGCGTGTGTATATATACGTGGTGCCTAACTCAATACAACTTTAGTCTGGTACTGGGCTTCAGATAGTAAATATTAGTGGCTTTTTTTTTTTTTTTTCTTCAGTATGATTTTACAGTTAAGCAATATTTTAATTCCAGAGAGCAGTGAGCAACCTTTGCCATTTAACATTATTTGTGCTCTACAACCTGTCTTCCAAATTTTCTATGGACTTCTTCTGGCTCACAAAGTTATGTCACAAGTCTCAGTCCCTTATTGGTCCCATTTGGATTCCTCTTCCAGCTTTCCAGAAATTCCTTTTCTAATAGCTCTTGGTTCTCTAAGTTTCAGGCAATCTATTGTAGTTCTCTTGAAATGGACTTCAAAAACATCTCTTAAATCTAGGTCATGCAAGTTCTGGAGAGTTGTGTTTCCTGCCTTGGCATATCTCATCTAAGACATCATTTTTCTTCATACCATTCCATCTCTCTAATACAAAAAAAAAAAAAAAAAAAAAAAAAGTTTAATTCTTTTTAAAGCTGCTCTGGGGATTCAGGGGTGGTAAATAGGCTATAGGAAGTATCTTATTCCAAGTCTTGCTCTCACTGCCAAATTTTGGAAAATTAGTTGCAAAATTATCAATTTACATTAATTTGCAGTCAGTGCACCAGGGAATAACAGATGTGTTTTCTATTTACAAAATATTCGAAGCCCTGTCATTCATTTGGATCTTAAAAAACTAAATCAAGGAAAGGCAAAAATTGTGTGATACTGGATTGTACTCCTAGAACCCTGATGCATATCCCGCTATTTCTGTACATTCAGGGCAATAAGAGCAATTTGCAGAGCAAATGTTCCTTCTATCTTTCTCTAAAACACAAGCAATGTGTTTTGAGGGCATTATGTGATTGAAACTAATTTTAACTGAAACATAGCTTTCCTTATCTCATTTTATTTACCTTATCTACTGCTGATGTCCTGTCTTACAGATTGCAACCTCCTTGAGTCAACAAGTAATATTTCTTGAATTTTTTTAAAAGTAAAAATATGCACCAGTATTCGTGGCCCCCTTAGCTCAGGAGCTGCCCTTGTTTTCTTGTCTCCAGAACCATTAGCCTTATCTTTAATGACAAAGCAAACACAGAGGAGACATCATTTTTTGCTTTGTAGACTTGTTATGTGGCATCCACAAAGGGGAAAAAACACTGATACACTTGAACTCCAAAATCTGCTTTCTGTAGAACAAGATCTGGAGCTCCAGTGACTTAAACCTTAAGGCATTATGGCATTATGACAGCAAAGTTGTCTCTGCTTGGTGGAACCAGTATCCAGGATATATCTGTATATCATGGCTATATCTATATTAAATTAGATGAGCCTGGAATCACTACCGGGGCTGGAGTCCAAATAGCATGGACTGATTCACATCCATATTACTAAACTCTCTTGGCCCCCAAATCAGGGCAGCTGCGTTCTGTTGGGAAGGTTCTCTAGCTCCTACTAACTCCAAAATTGTTCCCCAGGAATTGTTTGGGAGTTAGTTATTGTTTGGCCTGGGCCAAAACTGTACAATATAATGATGTACATCATTGAGTCCAGGCCTGACCTCTGCTTCTGATTAATTTACTGACAGAAGTATAACTGATTTATGATTCCCTGTATGGGTCACTGTGAAAGCACAGGCTTCTGGCAGCCAAAAGGGCCAACTGTACCCTGGGGTGCATCAGGCACAGCACTGCCAGCCAGTTGAGGGAATGGATTGTTCTGCTCTGCTCTGTGCTGGTGCGGCCTCACCTCCAGTACTGTGTGCAGTTCTGGGCACCGTAAGAAGGACATAAAACTATTAGAGAGTGTCCAAAGGAGGTTTACAAAGATGGTGAAGGGTCTAGAGGGGAAGAGCAGCTGAGGTCCCTTGGTTTGTTCAGCCCCGAGCAGAGCAGGCCGAGGGGAGGCCTCCTGGCGGCCTGCAGCTCCCTCACAAGGGGAGCGGAGGGGCAGGCGCTGAGCTCTGCTCTCTGGGGACAGCGACAGGAGCCGAGGGAACGGCATGGAGCTGGGACAGGGGAGAGTCAGGCTGGGGGTTAGGGAAAGGTTCTGCACCCACAGTGTGGTAGGGCAACCCCAGGACAGTGGTCATGGCACGGAATCTGCCAGAGTTCAAAAGGATTTGGACAACACTCTCAGACTTGTGGTTTGATTTTTGGGTGGTTCTGTGTGGAGCCAGGAGTTGGACTTGATGACCCTTGGGCGTCCCTTCCATCTCATGATATTCTATGGTTCTGTGATTCTGTGACTCATCTGTTGTATAACGAAGCAGGGAGAAAAACATTTGGAATTAGTAGAAGTGAAAGTCAAGCCAGCAGTCAGTAACGCATAAAACATCTCTGCTCATCTGAAGTCCTGTGGTTTACCTGTGCTTTCACTTAACCTAAGTTCATTCCCTTTTAGTAATGTTGGATCAGGTATTTGCTAGCTTCAGGCTTTTTACTGTACGCTGGATTTGGTGGTCACCAGCTTAGTTCAAAGCCAATGGGATGAACTCCTTCTTCATCCAGTACCTTATTAGCCATCATTTCCTCAACTTGAGACACATTTGCTGTAATAGCCCTTACTTTCTGGAATTGAAGGGTCTTTGGGCACTGCAATAAGTAACAGATTTTTTACCTCACAAAGAATATTTATTTCATCCCTCTTTCAGATGCAGCAGGTTACATTTTCTGCATCCTCCTTATAGCAGGTTCTCACATTTCTTGGAAATAATTGAATAGTCAATAGCCAACAGCAGGATGGGAACATGAATTGTCTGATGGGAGGAGAAAATGAGGCTCAGACCTATGTCCAAACAAAAGAAGGCTTTGTAGCAGAAAACTCAATCACTTGCTGATTATGTACATAATTATAGAACTTGGAGCATAAGCAAAAGTCTCTCTGTCATGTCCTTGATATTACAACCTGTCTAGAAGAACTGCATTCCCCTTTATAAATGTTTCTCTCATTTCTTTTTTTTCTTACAGATGCTGGTTTGGAAAAGAACCAGGGAAATATATCGACTACATATATCAAGGGCCAGTGATTCTTGTTCTTCTGGTAAGGATTTATGTGGGTGGAAGGACACTGCCTTCTTCCATTGAGGGATATTTTAATAGGCACCTGTGATGTTCCACTTCTACTTTCATATAAAATAAAACACAAAAAGGTCAAACATCGTCAGCTGCTCTCTGCAGTTGCCACAGTCGCTAACACTGCAGGTCAAAATTGCTGTGATCTGTTTTTGGTTGTTTCCTTGACCTCAGGCCATTCTTTTCTCCTCCTTCTGTAATGCTGTTTGCCTTCCTTTGTAAAATGTTTTGTTATGTAGGAAGGAAAAACGTTCAAAAACAGGAGGTGTGCTGTAACATCTGCTTCTCCACTTGAGCTCTTGAGAACTAGAGCACTTCTTTCATCCATGTTGATTTAAAAAAAAAAATGTAATAATTGTCATAAGGAATTGCATTTCATTGTATAGCCCTCTACACCTTCTCCATTTCCATTATTGCCATGTGTTTGTTCCTTAGCCTTCCTCTTTTTAACTTTCCTTCTCATTGCCGCCCACGGTTAACAGGCTGTTTATCTGTTTAGCCAACACTCTGTCCAGTCAACAGCAGGCGGAGAAAGAAGGAAGCTTTTTTCGTAAACTACTTGGAACCTTCAACTAAAATTCAGTGATGCTTTCCCAGAAAATGCTGGGTGTGGATCAAACAGATCAATATTATTTAAAAAGGACAACGATGAAAAGAAACAATCTTCTTCTTTCACCCTTCTGCAGTAAAAGCCAGCTAGGAAGAAGGCAGATGTCCTGACAGGGACATCCAGGGCTCAATGGAGTCTCTTTCACTTACGAAACAAAGAGTGGGTATAGATGTTGGAGTATGCTGCTCCAACTCCCATGGAGAAAGTGTAAGTGCTTCAGAACAGGCAGCCACTGTCAGCCTTCCCAAAGCCCGTGCTTTTTCAAGGCTAAGAAGCCTTGAACTCTCACCTTGTCAGATCTGTGCTTTTCATGTGATTCACCATGAAAACAACTTCCCTGTTACCTAGGAAGCCAGCTACTAATCTGAATGCTTCCTAGCCTAAAAACAGATGAATTAGTTTTTGAATTAAGTGTTAAGGTGAGGCAAACAGATCATATTGTGTGTAGCTGAAAAGAGAAAAAAGGTAGTAGGAGTCTGTTTTTATGTAAAAAAATCTTTACGTTCTACAGAGAGAAATATATTCAGTGTGACACACAATATAATTGTGTGCTACCAAGAGAGCCATCCCAAAAGCACAAACAGCCTCACGGTGAATTAACTCACTGATATAGAGACTAACTCACATACAAATCCTGTTTAGAGAACACAAGTTAGTAAGTTTGCTGTACTCAAAGCATTTAGTTTTTACATCATGGCCTGGAGGTCAGAACTGTGAATCTACCACAGCCTCTTTGCCTCTCTCTAGCAATCAACAAGATCTTTAAAATTCTTTGATGTCATTTCTTGGCAGAGAGCATAGGTAGCTCAGAATCAGGAGAATAACTTTACTGTCCCCAGCATAGCCCTTTCTACTTAAAGATAACAAAAAGGACTGAAAAATAGATGCACAATTGGAGGCTCTTCATGTACAGATCACTTTCTCTGCCTGTAATTTGCAGCAGCCCTGAAAAACCTTTAAACCAAACCAAGACCTAAGCATACCCTAAATGTATCACCCTAACCTAACCAAGCTGACATATCAAACCTTTCCACATTGGCCTGCACTGGAGCTCTAATTAAAGTACTAATGAGGTAACAACAGTAATTGCACTGTGGGATGGAGAGCAGCTGGTACAATTTAGACAAATCACATGAGGGCAAGCCCTTTCTTCACTTTCCATATGATTACCTCTACTGGGGAGTACTGTTGGGTGAGGAAGAGAGCTCTAGGGAAATTTATTTTAAAAGAAGAATATGAAAACTCTTTTGGTTATAAAGAGATATGTTATAAAGAAATGTTATAATACACCCTGATTGCCAGAATGTGCTTTTGTTTTTTTTTTAACAACAGTTGAGTCTCATGCTTATAATTAAAAATGCATGGTTTTACAATGTCTTAAAGTAACTTGTCAGGCTCTTTTTATGATCGTTATGCAAGTTAAATCGTATGTAATGAATCAAGTTTCACTTGTTGTTACTGGAGTTACTGACCCTTTCAAGGGTGCTGTGAAAAGTGCTGGATTAAAAGCACTGAAATTTGATGTCTGCCATGTACCATGGCAACATAGTCAAATATCTTCCGCCCAGCATGTCAGTATGCTTCTGCCTTAACAAAGGTGGGGGCGAAGTGCTGAATCCAGCTGCCTGCTCTTGTCTTCCCTCCAGTGAACAATGGCCATGGGAAATGGAGGGCTCAAAGGTATTTCGAAAACAATACAGCTCTCTCTGTGATCTTTTCTGGTCACAGCAATGAGTTGGATCTGAGCTAATGAATTAAAAATGCTGGATAAACTGAGCTTTGTGTCTTACCAAGGAACATGCAGGATGACTCTGGGAGAGAAGTGGTGCACTGCTGGGAAGATTCAGAGACATGAATATTACTGGAAGAAATTAATGTTACTTCCAAAATTGGACTCAGACTAGAAATTACAAGTCTAAAAACTCCATTAAATTACCTGTCCACTTGCAAGCATTCAGCCCGTGGCCATTAAAATTGGTTTTATCCACAAAGGAAGTTTTAACTAATGCAGAAAATTGTATTTTTGGTTAGTTGAGAGCCAAGTGCCCAGTGTACATCCAGCTGAGTTTTGATTCCTTGTTAGACAAAGGTAGCATCTTTGTGTTCAAGAGGCATTACTATATCAGCCTATGGCAATATGATTAGAGAGCACTCGTTGGTAAATATTCTCAGTTACAGAGGGCTAAAAACTTTTTAAAGATCCTGATCCTCTTTAAAAGACAGGATTTAATCTATCAAAAATGATTTCCGCTGGTTTTGATTTCTCATTTCTTTGCCCCTGTGCACTGGACTGCTGCAAACCAAAGCAGAATAACACAAAGAAACAGATAGATCATGCAGGAGTTCTGATCCCCCTGGGGAAAATGCAGGTTGACTAAGAATAAAGCATTTTTCACGATGTAACCAGTACTCAAGTTCATCGTTAAACCATGTTATTCTCTGTTATGTCTCAGAATAAGAGGACTTTGAATAATGCAGAAGACATTTGTTCTACTGCTTTCCTACTTGTCTTCAGAAGACGTTTGAACATTGACTTGCGCTAAAAATGGGGAAACAGTTTCAGAGACAAAGGAAACTGGGTATACATTCTGATCCTGTATCTTGTGCTAGATACCCGTGACCAAAGCTGTGAGGGAGAAAATGTACTTAATCATTCTTTAAGGTTTAATTCTTAAATGGATTTTGGTTTGAGCATATCCTAGTCCTCTGAATACTTTGAAATTCAGTTTCTGATAGCACTAGAAAAAGATATTCTATCAGTTATTTTCCATTCAAATTAGTGTTTGTTTGCTTGCTTGTTTGTTTGTTTTATTGCTATGGTACCTTTCCTCAGAATGGCATAACCAAGTTTTAGTCATACATCTCTGTCTGAAGGTAAAGAAAGGGCAAAGGGCTGGAACTGCAAGCCAGAGAATTGAATTTCAGCCTGAAATTATTAAGAAAAATGCATTTCTTATGTGCAATTTTAAATGTAATCCCTGTCAAAGAACTGGTGAACCATGAAAACACAGCAAGATCAGAGGAGGAACCTCAGAAAACAGTCACCAGAGACAGTTAATTGAGCTGCTTTTTTTTTCAATAACTGCATAGTGAACTGACCCCAGATATGAACCATTCTGCAAAGTTGCTCAGAGCTAAGACTGTATTAAATTTTCATTTTTTCAAACAGACAGATCAGATGTTAGTTTTTTTTTTTTTTTTTTTCCCCCATTCGGCTTTAATAGATTCTTTTTCCTTATGCTTGAGAACTGAACAGTTTTCTAACCTCTGCTTTTGAGGTAGTTGAAAATAATTCAGCACAATCAATTAACTGCTGCCAGAAGTGGATGAGCTGATGGGAAGACCTGGAGTTTACTTCTATCCCTGCCTTCATCAGCTACTTGCTTTTGACAAGTTATATTTCTGCTCTAGGTCTCAGTTTCCCCAGCTAAAACGCAAGCTTGATGACACTTATCTCCCTTTGTAAAATGCTTTGAGATCCCTGGATGACAAGTACTGTAGAAGAGTGAAGTGTCCTCAAGAAAATGGGCTCATCTATATAATAATGTGGAATTTTGACAAAGAGACAGCTGACATGTGGTCTTCATGATGTGCTAATCAGTAATGATGTAGAATTTGAGGCTGAGAGTGCTGGGGTTGTTCAGCCTGGGGAGGAGAAGGCTCCAGGGAGACCATATAGCAGCCTGCCAGGGCCTAAAGGGGGCTGCAGGAGAGCTGGGGAGGGACTTTTTGTCAAGGAATCTAGCAATAGGGCAAGGAGTAATGTCTTTAAACTAAAAAAGGGTAGGTTTAGATTAGATAATAGGAAGAAATCATTCACAGAGAGGGTGGTGAGGCCTGGCCCAGGCTGCCCAGAGGAGCTGTGGCTGCCCCATCCCTGGCAGTGCCCAAGGCCAGGCTGGATGGGGCTGGGGGCAGCCTGGGCTGGTGGGAGGGGTCCCTGCCCATGACAGGGGGTGGGATTAGATGATCTGTAAGGTCCCTTCCAGCCCAAACCATTCTGTGATTTTGTGGTGGCAAAACCAAAGCTTGCCACAGTACTCAAGGTGTGACCGTACAAATGGATTTTTATAGCAGTATCCTGTTCTCTGCTTTATTGTCACTGGGCCTGTTCAGCCTGGAGAAGAGGAGGCTGAGGGGAGACCTCATCGCAGTCTACAACTTCCTCGTAAGGGGTTGTCAAGAGGCAGGTGACCTTTTCTCCATTAACACTAGTGACAGGACCCGCGGGAACGGGGTTAAGCTGAGGCAGGGGAAATTTAGGCTGGACGTCAGGAGGGGGTTCTTCACAGAGAGGGTGGTTGCACACTGGAACAGGCTCCCCAGGGAAGTTGTCACTGCACCGAGCCTGTCTGAATTTAAGAAGAGATTGGACTGTGCACTTAGTCACATGGTCTGAACTTTTGGGTAGACCTGTACGGTGTCAAGAGTTGGACTTGATGATCCTTAAGGGTCCCTTCCAACTCAGGATATTCTATGATTCTATGATTCTATGATTGTCTTTCTTTCTCAGTAGTTCCAAACATTTTTTTTCTTTTCTTGAGTACCACTGTGAACTGAGATGAAGTTTTCAGGAAGCTAGCTAGTGTAATTCCAACATTTTGTTCCTGAATTAAAATACATAGAACTCATAACTCATCATGTAAAGTTAAGATTGCTTTACAGCCCCATTGCATTAGCTTTATATCATGTGGTTTCATGTGTCACATTACAGCCTGGTCACTTAGTATTGTGAGTCCCTATACAGATCTTTGCAATCAGCTTTTATTTTTGCTATCCTGAGTAGCTTAATATCACTAACAAGCTGTCAGCCTGCTCCTCATTCCCTAGATCATTAAGGTCTACAGTGAACAGCACGGATCCACTACTAGCCTCTCTCTGTTGAGAAAACAGACTACTGTACATTCCTAACCTTCATTTTTTGTAATCTCATATCTGATGCTCTTTCCTCCAAACCTATAACAGCCAACTTTCTATAGGAGCCTTTGGAGAAATTTCAAATTCTTTTCAGAAACCTGATATGTTTTGTTTGTTTGTTTGTTGGTTGTTTTTTGTTTGTTTGTTTGTTTTTGGAAATACATCCCAGAGGAGAGTTGACTTACCTAAGCTTAATAATATTATTGACATAAAGCAAATGCTCATAAATTACCATTAATATGTTTAAGCTACAAGAACAAGGTTTATGACATTTATTAACTGTCTTCCAATAAAACTAAAGGAATAGTAACAATTTAAACAATTTACCCGAGAGGCTATTTCTCACTGCTGCAAAGGATGTTCCAATACAACTGTTTGCGATATCTATAGGATTTGACTCAATAATTATTCCCATTCTTTGTCCTAGTTTATCAGTGCAGTGTTACTTTGCAGTATTCATACATCGTGTTTTTTTTTTTTTTCTTGAAATGTGCTGCTCTGTGCTTTTGAATGATTATCCTAACACCACATATGCACTTACAGTTCTGAAGAGCACAACCATCTTTCCGCCAGTCTCTTATGCACATCCTTTTCTGATATGTTTTAAAGTACTGCAGGTAAGGGGTATAGGTTTGTTAGGCAAAACCCAGTATTTATGGAATCCTTCCCTTTCTGATATTGTCCAATCAGATAAAATTTGTAGTGCGTCATAATCTTCACTTCTTTTTGCTTGACTGTAAGGCTCCACTCACAATTTTGCAATCCACATTGCTAAAGTTCCTTTTATTTTGATGTTCTAAAAAAGTCACAATGGTTTGTTCATTTCCCGTTTTATATATAGAAGCATTGCGCCTGTGTGTGCATCTATAGGCATTTCATTTTTGCTTTCTCTGAAAAGCATCCCCTAGTTCTTTGCAAACATCTTTCTTGCTGATATAATTGCTTCTCTGAATATTTTATTAGTTTCTGCTGACTCTTTTCCCACTTTTGCTTCCAATTCAGCATCATTGTTTCCTGAGACTGAGAATTTTTCTTCCATTTTTATTATTATTGATCTATCTTTTTCATTTTGCCTTCTGCTTCCTAACTAGCTTATGTTTTTTCTCAGCCCCTAGATTGCAGATTAATTTAGTTTTCCTATTGATTTTTTTTTTATTTCCTCGTCTCTACAGTTTCCATGTTCTTCCACTGCTAACAAGATTGTAGTCCATGACTTGCAAACTTGTGACATACCTGAATTTTTCTTACAAGACATTTATCATCATTTTCACTAGTTTGCAAGCATAGCTGCCGTAGCTACCTACTCCTAGAATAGAGATAATAAGCTAATTTGATTGGAGTTCATCAAAAATTTATCTCCAGTTCTGTTTTTGTTGCTATTTCTCCCTTCCTGTTGCTTAAGTTCTGTAGCTCTGGAGTCAACAGTGTCTTCAGGATCAAAAAATCAAGATGTCCAATGCCACGTACACTCCTGCAGTGCCATTTTGGTCATCTCTAGTATGCTGGGGTGGTGATTCAGCTGTTGAGAGACACCCAGGCACATTGTTGTTTGTACTTGGTATATGTGTTTACTGGTATTAAAACCTTCAATGTGCCACTGGTTTGTCAGGTGACAAGCTTTTTTGCCCCTGGTTTGTCAGGCTGGAGAGAAGCCCTGTTGAGTAATCTGTGACTGGGGATTCCACAGTAGGTGACTTGACTTGGGAATGACCTACAGTGTGTTCCTTTAGCAAAGCTTCTTGAATACGAGACATTTCAGGAGAGACAGATGTCCTGGCAGAGTGGTGTGAGGATCGCAGATGGAGTTTTAAGATTGGAAGAAAAGCTGTGGGTGTGCTCATGCATGATGCAGGGCTCTAGTGAGGAACTGGTGTCACCCCAGATGCAGCTGGAGTTGGATTTGTACTTGGGTTTAGATGACAATGTGGGTGAAGGCAAGAGTCTGTGTGGGCATGTGTAACACAGACGTTAGGTAAGGAAGGTGCCCGTTCATCCACCACTCCTTCCTTTCCCCACCAAAACACTATGCCATCCCAGTCTTTAGGATGTGTAGTCCTGCTGTGCTTGCCTGGAGAGTTGGTCTTTTGCTGCTGCCCAAGGGAGATATCCACAATTCTCCCCGTTCCTGGCCATCTATTGCATTATGCCTTGCTCCTCTTAATCACATCTCATTATTCTGCATTTTCCAGCTCTTTGTTGTGTTCCTAAAGGAGTCATTATGGTACCTGTGACCTTTAGAAGAGGAACTCTAGTACTAAGAAGCCCTATTTGAGAATCATGTCAGGACAGTATGATACAACAATTAAAAAGAGGCATTAATAAACCGACAGACTATTCATTTGAGGTCAGGATGACGGTATATAATGCTCCAGCTAAGATGACTGCTCTAACACCGACTTGGGTTACTTGATCCTGGGGGTGGATTTTACCACATAGCATAGAAGTGCTATCTTATCTATCAATGCATAAGTCTAAGTAGATTAATATTTACATTTCCTGGGAGTAAAGAGGAGGAGCAAACATTCTCAGAACCACAAAAGTACAAACTTACTGTGTAGCTTAAAATAGGAAGCCCAGCAGAAATGAGCAAAATAAACTCTAGTTGTCAATTAAACTCTCAGGAGAGCATAAATATTTCTCATATAAGCTCTTGAGTTTAACAAAAATTGCAGATACTCAGAGTTCCCTCTTTTGTGCTTCTTGGAATATTTTGGCTATTTCATCTCATTAAGGGAGACAAATTTCCTCTCAGATGGAGTTTGGCTTTTATGATTGAAAATGTTTATGACCAAAATCTTCACTGAAAAGTTTGTTTTGGTTCAAAAGGGCTTCTGGGTTTGAATATTCAGATTAAAATCGATCTCTTCTGAAACAGTTGGTCCAAGTGCTTTTTGGATCATTGACTTATAAAGCCTTTCTGGAGCTTTGACTTTTCATCCCAATTTGGAAAAGGAAACAATAAACCTCCAAAGCCCTGGCAAGTAAAGAAAGCTACTTCTTTCCCAGCCATAATTAGAGAGGGTCTTATTCCAGCAATAAGGATATTTTTGATACATCATAAATAACAGTAGGAGAATAAGAAATAAGTTGTTTTATGCTATCTTCAAGACCTGTCCTTTGGACTAATTTTATCTATGAATGCATATCAAGAGGGAAATCCTTAGTTATCTTTTCCATTATGAAGCAGCAAATGTGTTGTATAAACAGAAATTAATAAAAATGTCAAGTCAGATTAGAGATAAATAAAAAGGATGTACTGCCTGTCAACATTACTTCTCTTAAATACCCATTCATCAGCCTTCATTTATGGAACTGATGTTTTGTTAGAGCTGCCCAGTTCTGAGAGAAATTAATTTGTTGACACAGAGCTCCAATAATAACAAGGCCATCCTTAACAAATAATAGTGTACTTTGCTAGATACAGAAAGAGTTGTGTTTTTTTGTTTGTTTTGTTTTTGTTTTTCTAGAAAAACTCATTTTGCAATGGTAGGATCTTTCTTCCTTTGAAATGTTACTATATATATGCAGGCTATGTATATACGGAATAAACACCAGCTTCTTAATCTACTTTGCTTGTAAAACAGAATCATTCTGGTAGTCATTAGAAATGTGGGGATCTGCTCCAGCTGAGTAAATAGCTCCGTTTTCTTTTCAGATACTTCAGCTTTTGCAAGCTATGTGCAGCAGCCTCTTTCCTGTTTGATTATGTCTCTGTCCGGAGTGAACTCAAGTTATGAATTAAGCTCATCCCTGTGAGCCATGGTATCAGACCCACTGCAGAAAAATAGGCAATAAAATCCATCTGATCCTGTGTTGAAAATTTATCTTCAGATTAGACCTCTTCGAGTGCTACTAATAGGTGCAAATGAACCAAATGTCTTTCTGAAATGAAGGGATGTAGTTTTAAAAGGAATCATTAAAACTGAACACACTGAAATGTGTTTCTAGTAGGCAAAACCAGGAAAAAAAAAATATTTCATTGTTACCACATTTGTATCTTTTGCCCTGCAATTTCTTGTTTGCTAAAGTCTGCCTTTGAGATGTTGTCCTGTTCAAAGATCTCCCAGAGGAATGCAAATGGAGCCAAAAGGAAACCCTTGATGTTGGCACCACAAAACATTTTAGACCCTTGGTAGGCACAGCCACATTCATTCAGTCGAAACTCAGGTGGGGTACCCCTGGCTGATTTGAAGTGGCACTTTGCACGGAAGACTGTGTGTGGGCAACTGGCTCAAGTGGAAGCACTATTTATCCCAAAACACTTGCTGAAAAGTGCCTGTTTCTCCCCACCAAATATAAATGGAGTTTCAGATAAACAGCTGTCTAGAAATAATCTGAATTGAGGCGTCGCAAATCTGACTCAGCTCCTTCTGCTTGTACTCATCCTCTCTGTGTGATGGAATCACTTTGTAGGCATGGCCAAATCACTTTTCTTCCTTCATTAGCTAATCTAGAATTGGGAAGAATTAGTTATCCTTTTAACGGGAGCTTTGTGCACGAGACAAAAGCTGCCTTAATGTCCTCTCCTAATGCGGTGACAGCTGTGGAAAGTGTAGCCCTGTGAGAAAGCAAAAGCCAAGCCTTTAAAGAGCTGCACAGATTGTTTTTAAAGCCAGAAGGAGATCTGAGTGATATTTGTAACCTTACTTTTTGCATAAAACAGCCCATAGGGTTCTCCTGACTTGATCCTCTTTGCCTCCCAGCCATCATCTCTTGGACTGAGATACACAGATCTATGTGGCTCATCTTTCTACTACCTTCCAGCCAGCCCAGGATGCTCCCTTCCCTTACCCAATGACTCCACCCCAACCCAGTTAACAAACCCTTGCAAAAAACAGGATTCTGGTTTGCAGGGAAAGACAGATCAAATACTGGTGTTATTTCCCCCATCCCCTCCTTCTCTTGGACCAGGTCTCTCTTTTCTTTCCAGGCAAATTTCTTTTCTTTTCAGGTTTTCCTCTCTCATCAGCTGAGCACCCTGTTAAAGTGCGGTAATCCCTGCCACAGAGTGTTGCAAAGATGAAACTAAGAGGTAATCATATTAATCAGACTCAGATCAGACTTGTTCAGGGAAGAAAAGCTCATAGAGACACGGAGATAACTCTCTAATGCCTGCCTCAAAAAATTCAGAATTGCCTGTTCCTGAAAGCTAGGACACCACTTGGGCAATGTCATTGAATGTTTGACTTCTCACCCTCTCTTTACACATCAGGGTATGCAGGGTTATCTGATGATGGGGCCTGAGGTCTGATATTTATCCTTAGGTGACTGCCAGGTCTTTGAAGGGCATGTTGGAGTTCATTTATTAAATGTTAGCAAAGTGTAATTGTGTGAATAAATGTCAGGTCTGGCGTTGGAACTAGACTTTACATCGGGACCCTCCCTAATAATCCAGGGGAATTTGGATCCAGGTTCACTATTTATACAGCAGCCATTTATGAGAATCAGAGTAGGAAAAAAAATTCCCAAAGTGGCACCAAAAGTGGCCCTCAGTGCCCATTTTTAGGCAACTACATGTAGCCCTGTAACACAGCCCTGTAATATATACACTCCTGACAGGTTTGTCTTTGCAAGTCCCATGAAGAGGAGCTTCAAAGCAGGGAGAGACATTTCATACAAAAGTAAACAACACAAATAGACAGCAGGAACTATGTTGTTAAAGTAGCTATTTGTCTCTGCTGGTTATTAAAGGAGCTGTTAACTAGCTTAGGGCTATCTACAAGGATACTCACTTTTATTGCAGGCATGAGACCTTAAGCATCTTCTCCATCGTCTGAAAGTTTCCATAGCAAAGGAGAGTTTGAGGGAATAAAGAAGGAAGGAAAACATCAGTATGACAATGAGATGCTTGCCAAATCATGTACCTTGCTGACAAGTACATGACCACAAGCATTCAGAGTGACAGTCACTCTGAAATGCAGACTTCAGGCTGAGTATATCCGCAGGTGGATTTTAGTTTCTGTCTTCAGACCCACAAGCTTAAATATTTTGTCCCAAGTGACTAAGGACACGCAGTATATTCCAGGCCAGAACTGGGAAGAGAATTCAGGGTGAGTGACCAATGCCCTTGTTCTGGCCTCAGTTTTCTTCTCTCCCAGTAAATGTTATAGGTATAAAGTCCCTATCAGGCTTTCCTCTGACACCTGGCAGCCAGTTAAAAGTAAGCACTAACGCTTCTGCCTTCCTTTTGCTGTTACGGACAGATTTGGTCACCTGCCAGCTCTGTCACAGCTGCCAGTGCCACCCGTAGTCCCTTGATCTTCAAGAACCTCGGTCAGTGCTATGGTCTTGGGTAGCTGAGTTCTCTCGCTCATGTGGCCTCCACTGGGATGCTCAGCTCTGGGCGGCACCTAGCACACAGTGAGCATCAACTGAGGCAGTCAGAATTAATGCTGCCAATCAGATAAACAAGCCAACTGTCACCAGAGATCAATGTGCAAATGCACATGAAAATCTAGGTGAGAAGTGTTAATAGATCCTTTCCGTATGTCGTCTTTTTTCAGCAACCCTTGGATGGGGGAGCTCATGGAAAAGAGTGAGAATAGAACACTCATTTATATAGAATAAGAGTATCTCTGCTGAAGTAACTCCAAAAGTTTTCAGCTAGCAATTCTCCTTCTGGACTGATGAATCACTTCTGCAATTTAATTTCAAAGAAGATAAAAATCCCTGTTTTTTCTGATGCAGCCTGTGGTAATTTGAATTTCCAGTTCTCTGCTGTCACATCAAACTAGAACTCCTGAAACTTGAAATGCTTTTTCCAGTCCAGTTCATCATGATAATCCCATGTGATTAGTCCTGCTTATATTTGGAACTTGCCCTTGCCTAATAGTCTATAATTCCATCTGGCACCTTCCATTGCGATTGCAAAAGCAGCAAGTTTGGGATCAGTGCCTTTTTGGCATCCTTGATGGAAGTAACCCAAACCTGACTCTGAGCTGACAAAGAACGTCAAGATTTGGTGGTTTAATTTCAGAGGCAAAAGTTTTCTTTCTGTGGGTGAAGGACACCCCTGCCTACCTGCCCTTCAGTAGGTTCTCTCCAGACAATTCCCTTTGTGTTACCGGGGAATGGTGAAGTCACTAATGTGAAGAGTTTAAGATCCACGTCAAACCAGTGGTTCGAAGCAGTTGTCTGATGAATAAAGCGAGAACCGTTTGACTTCATGCTCTTAAATACGACAAAGACAATTCCAGCAAGAGCAAGTATGCAAGCTACATACAGTTTTATTTATTTCTTCGGCTCCCTATGGCCCTGCTCTGCTAAGAAAAACATCTCAAAAAGTGTCACATAACTCTTAGAGAAGCATTTTGGTATCTCACGTAATAAGCATTTAATGTACAAGATTCCCAACACTGCCAGTCTCCCAGTGTCTGTTCGAGTGCTTATTGCACCATTTGTTATAAATAACATTACAATAACCACAGGGAATGATGTGATGGATGCCAAGATACCGTAATCATCGAAACACACCACGTTTCATTGGGGGAAAAAAAAGAGCATATTTCGAGAACACCTTTTGTGTCAGCAGCTCTGCTGCAGTGTTCAGCTGGAAGGCAGTCACAGAGTTGTTCCATTCACAGACCACAAAATGCCAGGAGCCCTGGGACCCTGGAAATGAGAGATAAATATGTTGATAAATGTCTTCTCACAAGCTTAGGTTGTGACCTCAGCAGGCTTGAGATAACAGTTCGGCAGTCCTGACAGAGTACGTTGTCAACAATCTTGAGATAGATCCGTGTATTGCAAGCTACCCTACTTTGTGGTGAGAGCAACACAGAACTTGCTCCTAGGTGCCAAATCCCTCTGCTGATCACAGTCTACAAGTCAGAATCTTCTTTTCAGATTTTTTTTTTTCTTTCCTGTTTACACTGAAAGGAAACTTGTATGAGAAACTCTCTAGCATATGCAACAACAGCAATTAGAGCAAATCTCAATTCTCAGCATTGAGATGGTAACAGAAATAATAATTACCCTGCTCCGCAGATTAAAAATAGAAGTGGTAAATCTGTCACTTCAGCTTTAATGACAGTGAAAAAAAAAAAAAATAGGCATTTTTCAGGAATGATTTATCTGCTCTATTTTAAACATCTCTTGTAGAGTGCCATGAATGGATTCCACCGAATCTAAAGGGAGTCCAGCGTGACTAGCTTACATGCAGATCTCTGCAATGCAGTCTTGCACCGTGGGTCTTGGGACCCCAGCTACCCTAAGGGTGGTTTCAGATGCACTGTGTCAGCACAGCACAGAGCTGCCAATACTCCACACAGCGAGCCTTGGGTGAGCTGAGCCAGAGCCAGATCCAAACAAATCCCACCCTTAGCTCCTTGTGGCACCCAGGAAAGGAGTAAAAGGGTGTAAAAATAAGGTTACTTGCTGGGACCGTTAGTTTCATTCTACATTTTAATTGCTGTTTTGAAAGGATTAGTAGCTGTTGGATATTTGCTTGCATAATGCAGTATTTCTGGTAAACTTCTGAGTCTGTTGCAATCAGTGATAAAGCCGAGAGGCTGTTTTTGATCAGATTGGAACTGCAAAATGTGCCTTTTAAGGTGTATCTCATCCTTTAAGCCTCTGTTTGACTCACTGGTCTTATTTTTTCCTCTCTCCTCCTTCTTTTCCAGATAAATTTTGTATTCCTATTTAACATAGTTAGGATTTTAATGACAAAGCTGAGAGCTTCAACCACTTCAGAGACAATACAGTACAGGTAAGTCAGCTGGTGCTTCTTGCTGGTCGTGGTATTTGCGAAGAACTGCCTTGCCGGTCCTGTTCTTGTCCCGTCTTTGTCTTTCCAAATGCCACTGTGATTTAGAGGGTGCCCTTCTTTCCACTTGAGCTTCTATAGTTAGATCCACAGTATTTATTTTTGCAGGCTCTCTTTAAAGTATGCCTGTGTTTTTTCTGTCAATACCAAGACGTCCCAATAAATCATGTCTATGTGCATATTAAGATCCATGTTCACACAAAGATCCCACCAGAGTCAGGAGTTAAAGAACAGAGCTCGGGCCAAAGCACTCATATCACATCTGTAATCAATAGCAGTATTAGTACTGATGATACAGGCATTTAAAGTAGAGTTTAATGATATTTGTAAACTGAAGGTTATGGGAAAAAAAGGGTGTTCGTGCCTCTTCGGCTGGCACCAGCATTAGCGTAACCACTCAGTGGATTACAATAGGCAACAAATCCTCAACAAATCATTAGCTATTTAGGAGGTGCCTTTTTGTTTATTTTATTTATTTATTTATAAAATACCTTTTTGTTTATATGTATATGTTTTTATATTTTATTTATGAGGCAGATCAGTTCCCCGAGCTGGGTGACTGTGCAACCTCACAAACACAATTGTGGTAGAAAGGAAAAGACCCGAATGTTTAGCCCAGGGCAGCAGAAGGAAGGTAGCCTTCTAGCAGCCTTGTGGACTTAGATCAAACCCAAACGGTCCTGAAAAAAAATTCTTAGAGATCAGGAGATGCTGAGTGCCTTTTCTGCCTTACTATTTGCAGTGTCCTGCAACATGAGCCAGTGTTTTGGATCATTTATGGACAGACAGGTCCTCGCTCTGACAAATGGCACAGTTTTTGTGGGGTAATACTGGCCACAATCCTTTAAATCATTTCTAGATAAAATTTCAGTGTATCAAGCTGAGGCTTGAATCCTGATGTCCTCAAATCATCCTGCTCTTGACTTTGGAGGCAGTTTTCCTGCAATAATGGGGGTTTGTTGTTTTACCTGGTTCCTTCCTTTTACTCCTGTCTGTGGCTTGGGGACAAATGTGAAGTTAATGCAATGGTCTGATTTTCTTGTTCAGATTCTTCTTTGCACAATTCATGAGAAATTAAGAGGAAAAAAATTACCCCTTTTGATGCTCAAACCTCATGCTATAAAACTAAAACTAGCATGAAAAAAAACAACCAACAATTCAAATCTCATTACATTTTACTCCCTGCTGCAGTTGGCGAGGATTAGAGATATTAGATTCTGAGGCAATCTAGAGTAACTGCCTTCCTCCTTGAACAGATGATGGTGATCTTATCCTCACTATAAGCTCTGTGAGGGAATCTTTTTTTTTTTTTTTTTTTTTTTTTTTTTTCCACAGCCTAAATAGAAACCCTTACAATTCCAGGAAAGCCTGGGGCAAGGCTTTCTGCTCTAAAGCTGAGTACTCCAAACATTTGTTACGCAGGTATTAAATAACGTGGCAGCCAGTTTGTTAAAACTGTCACTGTCTCCTGACACTGACAGTGCTTTTGTGCCTACCTACCCACCTGCCTTCATCCTTTTACAGCCTTATTGTAGAAATTTATAGAGACTTAGCAAAATTGCAGTCTTATGTCTTTGTAAAGTATCTAGCACAATGAGGTGTTGTTTTGCTTCTGGCATCCCAAGACACTATTACAGCCCCAATAGTAAAGATTAGCCCCTGATAATTCCGTTAATAACAACTAATGTTTCATTGCGTGCCATCTGCTTGTTTATTATTTGTAAGACAGCCCTCAACCAGTGCACTGGGGATACAGATGTTGCAGGGAGCGTGAGCATTTACACTCCAGACAGAATCAAAAGGTGGGCATAGGGCAGGTCTCACCCCCACAGCAGTCCTGCCCCAGTTCAGGATTTACCACCTTACCATCCTGAGGTGTAAGAAATCACTCCTGCAAAGAATCTCAAACCATCAGCCTAATGCAAGCCCTGGAGATAAGACAGAAACTCTCCAGAGGAAGAAGAGACAGAAACAGAAGGATGTAAAAAAGGTTTAAAGGTTTCTACCTCTCCCCTGGAGTTCAGGGTACGGGGACAAACAGCAGGATACAAAGGTAAAGGCTTTCCCAGAACACTTTTCTTCGAGTGGTCAGACACTGGTCAGAAACTTAATTCACAAACTCACCTGTGATTTCACAACTCAAAGTGGAGGCTGACATTCTTTCCCTGCCCCCCCTGCTAAACTCTCTCCAGCTGTTTGGCCATGGGGTCAAGCTCCAATGCTTGAATTATTTGGCCATTGTGAGGCTTTTACTGCTGTCCTTAGAGAATGCCCTATAAGCATGCTCTGAGAGATGGAGGTACCTACAGGGAGCACTTGTACTCCCTAACTCCAAACACCTGTGTTAGACACTAGACAGAATTTTACCTGCGAATTTTGCTCTGAAAATGGTTCTTTCCTCCAGTGACTGTAAGTATTGGATAGCCCTGAGCAGCCATATCTTAGGAAGTCCTTGTTTCTCCTTGGCTACTCCCTGTTCAAGATGTGCAGGTGCTGAACTATCTCAAGGAGGCACCTAAGTTCCCTCTCCAGCTAACACAAGTACTTCACATCCCTCTGAATTGCTCTGAGACTCGTGCCCTCTCTCCACTTAGGGACCGATTTGTTTGGGTGGGGTCATTCTACAGCTGTTCAGGTAACACAGTTCTGTCCTCTGCTCACTTGTTTTCTCTTTCCTCCCCACAGGAAAGCAGTCAAGGCAACTTTAGTTCTCCTGCCTCTGCTAGGCATCACATATATGCTTTTCTTCGTCAACCCTGGTGAAGATGACATTTCCCAGATTGTCTTCATCTATTTCAATTCCTTTCTGCAGTCTTTTCAGGTAGGAGAGCAATTTTATAGCTGGTATTGGCTAAAAGCATCTTCAGTGCTTTTCAGCCACGAAGCATATGGCAGTGAAGTCCGTGATACAAACAATAGTTGAAAAGAGCTCAGCTTTGTTATTAATGCTTACTTAATAGATATATTCAGCCTGTCTTATGAAGTGGAGGACTCTTCTCAGGTGTATACCAGAGGGATTTACCTCCCTTATCAGCACTATATTTAGTCTACAACTACAGGTCTTTACCTAAGTTCCATCTAAAGTCAGGGGACAGATGATGTCCCATCAGAAACTGCGTGAGAGAGGATAATGAATCATGCTCCCAAGCTGCCTCTCTCTCTTCACAAAGCAAGCTGAGATTTAGACTAGATGTTCCTAAAGCAAAGGGAAACAAATCCTACCTGTTGGGTTTACTTGATGAAGACATTAACTATGTCCTAAATGCTACCCAGCCTCTCACCCCAGTGCTCCTGCAGTTCTGTGTATACTCAGCCATCAGACCATAACAACTCTTTGAGCACTTGTACCCTATTTCCTCTTTCCACTAAAGTTTACAGGAATTCTGCCAGTTGTAAAAGGCAGTGGAAGGTGAGTAATTGTCCCAGATTTCTGGATTTGAGGGAAAAAAAAAAAAAAAAAAAAACAAAAAAATGACTGAAATAATTGAATTATGTTTGGTCATTTACTTCTGCTTAGTTTTACCTCTACTTAAATACCCCTCCTGGTCTGGAGTGGAATTGTGTTTGCTATTAATGTTTTACCTTTGATATCTCAAGGAACAAATGCTTTGATACCCAGTTTATCAATATAAATACAAGACACACATTCTGTCAAGCCAAATCTAAGGCTGTGTAATACAAAAGTTCGGGACTTTGGATTACCGTATTACTGATTGCATGTTTAGCTTTGAAGCACAGAGCATCCTACCAGAAATTGAAACTGAAAATTGAAAAAGAAAAAATGTCAGTTTTAATCAATGAACAGAGGAACTTTAGCTCTTACCAGTGAAGCAATCCACATTTTTCATTTCCTAAAACTAATTGTATTGCTCAAGGTCTCCAAAAATGATGCACTGCTTATTTTATTGTTAGTGTTACGAAGACATACGTAAGAAAGGAGGGATGCTGAATCTCTGCTTTATGGTGACAGTAATTATAGTCCACTGCTGAAAGCAGAATGGGTGGGACTCTGCTCAGAGGTTTAAACATGAAAGCGTCATCATGTTGTCGTCTGAGCTTCCATTATGGTCACTGCAATCTTTGAAGTCATTAGAGATGTATAGTCACTGCTGCCAATAGATTCCACAGACCACTTCAGCTCAGTTGAACGTAAACAACCTGATGAAACACAAGAACATCTAAGGCCATTTGACACCTCCCTGTGGTGTCTGAGACATATGCATAGAACTGGCAGGACCTGTGCCATGTTGTGGAGGCAAGTGGAAACTGTAGAAAGGCTTTAGCACAACTGAATTGGCAATCAGCTCTATCAGTGGAAGAGCTATCTTGATTCTAGCTCTTCTGTATTAACAGTGAGTTGCAGGACAACTGGTATCTTGTCATGAAACTGTAGGGTAAAGATTTTGTCTGGCAGGAAATGGATGTCAACAAGGATATGCTTATACTCAGAATGATACCAGGGTGAAGCTCAGTCCCAGATCTGCATGTACCTCATAACTGTCTGCTTTCTATTCTTTCCAGGGTTTCTTTGTGTCAGTATTTTACTGCTTCTTGAATGGTGAGGTAAGTAGTGTCTTCTGCTGTCAGTGTGATTAATTCTCGGGAGGTGGAACCTACTTGAGTCCCTGATTGTAGAATATGAGATGTTTTTACGTGGGGTTATAGTCCCATCCTTCTGTTCCTCTTGAAGAAGTTTCTCTTAATGTGCATCTGGACTTTCCAGCCCTCTTTGTGGGTGTCCTGTGTTCACAAAACTTTATCCCATTCAGCTCCAACTGGGAAGGCAGAGCAGACTGTATTTTTTTCCAGGTTTTAAGAAAGCCTTCTTTGAGGTTTCTCATTAATTCTCAATATGATTTCTGGGCATACATAAGCACTGCTTCTCATCTGGGCTCTCATTAAGGTTATGCTACAGGTGACCCATTTTTGTAATGGGATTGCCATGCTGAGCTGAGTGAGTTAGTTTTTCTCTGTGGATATCTCTGTCTGAGTGATCAACACCTGTTGTTAATAATCGAGAACAGGGTTGGTGTGCTCCTTTTGAATTAGTTTTGGGGGACTGATACTCATGTAAGAAATGTCGCACTAATACCTCTTTGTGTTTGATCTACACCCCAAAGTGTGAGAGATATTTTTTTTCCTGCTTACACTGCCTGTGTCTAATTTATCTGCATTATGCATGTCATTTTTTTCCAGTTAAAGTTTGTGCCTCTGCAGAAATGAATCTAATGACTTAGTTATTCCTGCTGTATCAGTATATATTTTATATGAGCTGCTTTTAGTTTCTTCGTGGGCTCCCTGTGTGGCACTATGAGAAGGAATGGGCATGTCTCCTCACCTTTCTGTTCCTCAGCTAATGAGGCACCAGCATTTTGGTGGTTTTGTTGTTGTTGCTTTTTGCTTTTCTTCATTTCATGCCTTCCTCATATTAACTCAACACTGAGGTGATGTTAACAAGAAGCAACACTGCTTTCCCAGGCTAGGCACATGCTATTTTTATAAACAGCCAGCAGAGTGTCTTCAGCTCTCTTTCTAACCTTCCTGCAATGAATTATGACCACTCTACTTGCCTCTTAATAAGTAGGTGAAGTCTTCCCCCAGAAGTACTGACTCCTTAACTGTGGGACAACAGTTACCTGAAAACCTTGCTATGTATCTGAGTTATTTTGTGATCACACTTTATTTATTTATTTATTTATTAATGTGAGCCATTGTGCTGCACAATCTGATGAAGTTGAAAGAACTAGAAGACTCATATATCAACAGTCAGAACTTTGTATTAGCCCTTCTATTTTGTGGACTTGGACTAGGCCAGGTCATACCAGGCTTTCACTCTTCTGGCTGCTCTTGAATTCGTACAGCTGTCCTGAAGTGGAAGAAATATCTCCTTCACTACAGCAGTCCGTCCACAGCCATGAGCCCACTTCCCATGTAGTCACTTTCTGTGTAACTAGTTCAAGCCAGTCGGTATAATCTCCTTCTCATCAGGTTAGCCTACACCTCTATTTGCTCATCTGAACAACTCGACGTTACTGACATATGGACAAGTTCTCCGCTCATTCTGATGCTTGCCTAAACACTCAGCTCACATGTAGACACCTACAAACAGCTAAATTTGTGAGCTAAATCTTCCCTGCTCTCATATGTTTACATAATGTATAATTTGTACGTGACTGACTAAACCATAGCAACTCCCTAAGTAATTCATTGAGATATAAGACTAAGTACCCCAGATCTTGCAGCATTTTCTCTGAAAAGGGACTTCGGATTCATCTTTTGGTATTGTGGGCATGTCTTTGAAGTATCATAAATATTTTAAAGGGTAAAATTTCCTGTTCTGTTCCAGCTTCAGAAACAAGTAGAAAGTTCAACGGATTTTCAGAGCTTTCTGAGTTTGTAATGATGTTGCCCAGAAAAAAAAAAAAAAAAGTATCTTATAGTAAACCATTGTACAAGCTGTGCCTTGTGATACCGCCTGTCCTCTCCAGATCTCCCCACACTCACAAAGCATTCTAAAAACAGCTTAAGTTTCCCACATCACATTCTGAAGAAAACATCACACTGCAAAAGCTTGCAGTAATGCCGTGTCTTGCCTCCTTGTGAAGTGAAAGACCTGTACAGGCTGCATTGCCAGATGAAGGCATATGTGAGGGGTGAGGGCCTTGGTTACTAGCATAGCAAAAGAGTTTTTCCTTATCATTAAATTCCATGTCTAAGCAGTAAAAGCCATATTCATTTATTGCTCGGTTAGATTTGCAGTACATTAAGTGTTCCTCAAATATCTGCTATGAAAAAGCCTGTATTTCTTAGTCCATGTGAACAGTACCACATTGGAAAAGAAGGACCAAAATCAATATCATTTGCATTCTCCTGACATCAGTTGCTTTCACGGAGTCATCCCAGCTAGGAGTGGTGATGAAGGAAATACCACTCAATCTCCCATCATTGTAAGTAAGATCCACAGAAGATTTAGCTCATTTAATAGTTAATTGCATCATCTGATAAGATTGTAGGGTAACAAAGACTTTTTTTTTTTGAGAAGTGAATCTGCATAAATGTCCATATGAAATAGTTATTGCAGAACTTCCATAAATTTCCTCTTTGTAATCTTTATAAATATCACTGAAGCCTTGATGAATTATCATCTCTTTAGTCAGCCTGGTATTCCTGTCTGTGTGATAGATGAGCTGATGATTTGCGGTCTCAGAAGTTTATAAATACTTCAGGTTCTCCAGTTATGACAGACTTGGATGCTTTAAATGCATGCAATAGTCTTTAGCAGGTTATTTAGCCCACACAGTGCCACGCCTGCTCTTAATTATGACACAAGCAAAAAAAGTTAGAAAATTAATTAATTTAAAGTTTAAACAATGCTGTGATCTCAGCTGCATCTCCACCATTTCATATTTGATACAGATGCCACTAGGTTCTTGTAAACTCCTGATGACTGTCTGTAGTAGAGCCAATGACTGTTGGTAGTAGAGCTCACACGGTACGGATCACAGATGACGGTTATCAAAGTTTCTGCTTTTTGTCAGTATTCTACCTGTTAAGTTTGGCAAAAGAAACAGAGCAGAGTTTTTTGCTGTGGAACATCTTGTAGCCTCCCTTTATTTACACAAACGTGTCCTTATGACTGAGAGCAGAAATTAGTTGCTTCTCTTCCTGTGAGCAATTTTGCACCAGATCAGAGGAATTACATTTTCCTCAATTCCACAGCAAATTTCAGACAGATCTAGGAGGAGCTTTGCTGGCTGCAGTGAGAATTAATTTGATGGGCCAGGTGTTGAGAGAGTCTGTATCATTCAAGTCCCCTTTCTGGAGATACAACACTTCAGATATTGAATATAAATGTCTTTCCAAGCTGATACATTATACACAAGCTATTCCAGTGAACCAAGGGAGAAGAAGCAGTTTAGATACAAAACTAACAGTCTTAGGATGTTGGTTTTTTTTCTTCCGAAAAGTTCCGAAGCTGCTGTGAACAAACTGCGTGTGCCATGGATGGGCATGAGAGGCCTCTGGCACTTGACTCATATTAAGCGGCTCTAGAGACCTTATGGAAAAAAGTTGTCCTTGTTGGATGCATAGAACATGTACTAAACCTAGAGGGCAAAAATATGTAAATTTCATTTAATCTGAAGCATCTCTGCACTTCCAAGAAAATTGAGATCAAAATGTTTTGAGAATCCCAAATGTTATGAAAAATGACAACGACAAAAGATGCGTGCATTTTCATTACATAACACTTTAAAAGTATGAATGTTGGTTGTGGGTTTTTTTTACAATGACTGCAAAAATCAAAATGCTCCTCAAAAATTTCTTCATCAGTTCACAAAGCACAAGATTGAATTTAATTTCACATAACATGGGATTTAAAAAATAAAAAAGTTTAAGATGGAGTTCTCTTGGAACAGAATAGATGTTGGCATGGAGCTGAACTGAACAGAATATACTTTCACAGAACCCCTATTGGACATTTTTTTCCTAGAATCATAGAATTGTTCTTTAAGGGACCCTTAAAGAACATCCAGTGCTACCCCCTGCCATGGGCAGGGACCCCTCCCACCAGCCCAGGCTGGCCCCAGCCCCATCCAGCCTGGCCTTGGGCACTGCCAGGGATGGGGCAGCCACAGCTCCTCTGGGCAGCCTGGGACAGGGCCTCACCACGCTCTGAGTAAAGAGTTTTATTTTTTACTACAGTTCACTAAAAAATCTTTAGAATATTTGAGATGATGAAAATTATTCTACCTAGATCAGTTTGATTGTAACAACATAATAATCTATAAGCAGTGATACACTTTCATGGTATTTCATCTTTATGCAAGTATGGATGAGAGAATAGATTTATAAAAAAATTAAATCATCTCTTCAGCCTCTGTAGTGCAAGCTAAAGAATTCCATCCAGTAACTGCACATGATAGTATGTGTTTAATTAAAATGCTTGTCTTTCAAAAGGTTGCTTGGTGTGGGATTCATCTCACATGGTATATGATTTTTCTGACAATGATCTTGAGAAATGACTGTTGGAAGAAAACATTATCTATCAAGGCCACTGCCAGATCTGAAACTTAATAAATGCTCAGTGAAGGTTATAGTCCTTAGGCATACGTAAAATATTCTTGAAATTCCTTTATTTTTGTGATATGAAATCTAGGATAAATATTCATTATAATTTCATTACCAAAAGAGACTCACTGTTATTAGGCCTAACAACTGATCAAGGAATACAGGGAAAAAGTGCACTTATTGAGTTTCATATTCCAAGTGTATCTTCCTGTATGGTTGTATTAGCTGTGGTCTTATAGCTGCTGTAGGTTGGAGTCTGGAGGGGAGGAGGTCAGATCTCAGATGCTGCGTACCCCAGAAAAGGAAATAAAATATTTCTGGTCAGCCACTGCTGACCCTTCAGAGGAAGGAGAACTTCACTGGCAGGCCTGGCTCCAGTCCTGTTACCTCAGCAAAGGCATGATGGAAACAAGGATAAAGGGGGAAAGGATCCCTGCCCCTAGAGAATACCTCTTCTTGTTGTTAGGTGCTTTATGTCATTTCCAATAGCCATCAGTGCTGACCCCTGAGAGAGTCCTGTGATCCCTGGAAGACTTAGCAACACTAATAGGAGATAATAACATAGCTGTACAGTAAGAGAGTGCTTGTGATGAAGGTGGTGATGTGTTAGAGTGACCCAAATTTATAAAGTGATACTGCTTGATGAATGGGAAAAGAGAAAAGTCACCTCTAGCAAACAAAATGAAGGAAATAAGGGCAATCCTGATCAAACACAATGGAAAAAAAATCATAATGAGGGTATATCATCAGTAGAAGAAGGGCTGAGAGGTGTTTTGGGATGTCTAACTTTGGATGTACTCAAAATGGCTGGATAATTCTAAAGTGTTGGACCAGAAACCTTCTGAGGTCCATTCTAAACTTAATTATTCTATAATTCCTAGCAAGGGTTGTGTCTGAAATTCTCTTGCAAAGAATTATTTTTCAGCTCAAGCAAATTCTAGTAGTATCTGGTCAATATCAACAATCACCTATGAATTAACATTTAAGATAGAAACCAATTATCTGACTTAGAGGGAAACCATAACCAGAGAGCAACAGAACAAGTTACTACGTTAGATGGCACTGTAAATTATTCTCACAACTAGGTGCAAGACACAGATAAACACGCTTAATTTTTTTATATATTGACCCTTTACCCAGGCACCATCTGTCTCTCAAAATCTATTAAGCTCGAAGTGGCTTACTTTGATCTGATCATCTTGGGAGGCTATTTATTATAATAGCCAGCTATGAATCATGACCTAAATGGTTAGTCATCCACCTGCCCATCAATCTAAGCAGACTTCACATTAATCATCCCGAACCCAAAGGACACGCATTAAGCGTTCCTCCAAATCGCTGAATAAATATGAATATGGGGGTGGACTAGAGGGCTACAGTTTAATTCCATCTTCCACAATGATTGTTTTCCGAGCAAAGGGACCCAACAACATGAATGTGAGTACTATTGTTAAATGCCCTGAGAATGACTGGTCAATATAAAGTCAAACCTTTCCATTGGGACCACCAGGCCATGGTTCATTACAGGACTTCAGTCTCCTCCCACTACCCATCTCCTCACCCAGGTGTGTTCTGGTAGAAAATCACCTTCACAGAAAATCACCTGTGACTCCGGTAGGTCTCTTCAGTCTAGCATCCTATAAGAAAGAGAAGATCTGGGCATGCTGTAGGATAGGAACTGGCCTGAAGATCCTTCCACACCCCATTTTCCTTTTCACTGCAGTGCTGCTGTTGTGGCAGTGACTCCAGAGCACTCCACAACAAAAGCACAAAGCCTTGGCTTGGGTTGATTGCATTTATGGCCTCCCCCTCAAGTGGTTGGTTCTGTTTTTTACCAGTCCCTTTGTGGCCCAGAAAAAGGGAGCAGCAATTGTCTCCTGCACAAAACGTGCAACAAATCTTTACTAGTCAGAACTGTGATATCTTCTCAAGCAGCTATACACATTAACAAAATTGCACTGTTGTAATCTTAGAAATTAGGCTTCAGTGTCCCAGTCTGGCAGGTGCTGCAGAACTATCAGCCTGTTACTGTGATGTATTGAAATGCTGCTAAAGACTCTTGGGAAAAAAAAAAAAAAAGTTGCAAACCAGTTAAGCCAGGTAATTTTGAGGGAGAAAAAGAAACTTAACAGTGGTACATAAAATAGCAATGTGATGAAAAGGTACACCTGAGCTTCATTGTTGGAAGATTACAGGATTTATTACCATGTTTTCTTTGAGCTTTGCAGATATTTTTTCCTACATCCACTCCTTACTCTATGAAACACTGCTAGTAGTACTTTTATAGGGACATTTGGCTCCTTTCTTTTTCTGAGGTGTCCATCTCTGGTCTGAGGGTTTGGATCTACTGGGAGTCTTGGAAAGCCGTACCAATGGGGTACTGTATGACATAGGTATAGTTGTTTGGTTATTTATCACAATAAAAATCTCTCTGAGAGCATTAGTGTTCCTCATCAGCATATCCTCAAATCTGGCAGTCTAGTGAGGTCTGCCCTTAGGCCGTTCTGTTTCTTTGCTTCCATTCAGGATTACGCTTACTTAATCTTTACAAGGATCTGGGCTTTTTCACAACATTTACTGTTAATGCCTTTTAGATTAAACACCCTTCTCCCGTGAGAAACACCTTACCCCTCTGGAAAACTTTCAAGGTATTGTGTAAAGCATCACCTTACTTTAAATACTAATATGTAATAGGTGGAATTTATTCCCCTAACCTCGGACATCTAATACATACACATTTGCAGGTAAGCTGATCACTCAACTCCCTTTATAGGCAGTGATTCACCCAAATGAGAGTAGAATTCATCTGACCTATTTCAGTTGTCTCTTTTGGATGAACTGTTGCCAGCATCTTTTGGCCATTCCTGGCTATGTCTCTGCTGGATACTAGCAGAGGCCAGGGCTACAGAAGCTTCCTGGAAGCAGATTCCACTACAGGATCCGACCCAATGAGAAAGTCCAGTGTCCTGAAATTTAAAGTCTGCATAGCCAGTTCCCTCTTGCTGGTCTGGATATTGTTTGAAAGTCCCCCTTCCTCATCCATAGCTTACAATAAAATTGAATACATCTTCATCAACATTTCCACAATTTGCACCACCATTTGCAGCCAAAGATATTTAAAGTCCAGGGTGATTCTCCAGTGACTTACAACTGCAGCACTGGGATCTGAGGGATGGCACAAAGATGCTTAAGTGCAAGTGGAACTTGATGAATTCATCACTGAAACCCATTTTCACAGAGCAAAAACTGGTCTGTTTCAAAGCCCATTGAGAACTTCATGAACTACTTTTATTCCATTTGCTTTTAGATCAGGTTTTCTGGGAGTAAAAAGGTGCGTATGAACAACACAAGAACATAATTAAGATGATATAGTCAATAAGGTTATATAATTGTTAAGGTTATATAGTCACAGAATGCTGAGCTCCGTGACTCTTCAATAATCAGAGTCCCTGTTGTCCCTCTGCCCCTTATTTTTTAGTGTTTGCATATGTGTTATATCCTCTGGGGACAGAGTATGGAGGGGTCCCAGAAGTCTTCCTTTCAGCTTCCATTGCCATGACGGCTCCTTCAATCCTATTCTTATTATCAGAGCCTTCCTTTTTACCTATGTGACTACTATTATATTTCAGTATTGCGTCAAGAAGCCCCAAGTGAATGGACCTTTTTGTTCTAAGCACTGTGTAAATGGTTCAAGCTATCTTTCTCTCTGCTAATAAGACATGACATTTCTTTCAAAAATTTATTTTAATGTCACTGAAGGCTCCTTCCTCAGCTCATTTCTAATTGATGGCTGTAAGAAATTAGCCAGCAGCTAGTGTATAGCACAAATAATAGCAATATGAAGTTGCTGTCCATTTTGTCAAAAGCAAGCCCTCTTTGCATCTTTTCATTCTTTTTCTGCAAGAAATTAGCCAGCAGCTAGTGTATAGCACAAACAAAAGCGATATGAAGTCGGTGTCCATTTTATAAAAGCAAACCCTCTTTGCATCTTTTCATCCTTCTCTCCATGCTTTCCATTCTTTTTGTTGTTCTTCTGATGGGAGGCTTTTAATAATTTTCTCTGATCAAATGTGAATTTTTGTGATTTTCAGATGTGATGTCAAAGTTTGAGAACTACTCAGTTAGGTGATCCAGTCGCGAAAGACAAACTATCACCCACTGACATCTGTCTGTCCCATCAGCTGAATTCTTTCTCTTGACTGTCCAAAAGCAATCCTGCTGAGAACAGTGCCCACAGTCTGTGGGCACAAGTATGTTGGTAAATCTGATTTGACCACACATTCAGGAACTGTGGTTATGATTAAATCTAATTTGATCGCACATTCAGGAACAGTGATTTGCACAGGAGGCAAAAGGCAAAGAGAGGAAAAGGGTAACTCGGAGGGAGTAGCTATGTGAATGAAAAAGACAGACCAAGGGTCACTGCAGAGAACCGAGCTGTCTGCTCGGCAGCGTGGAGAAACTTTGTCATGTCAAGCAACTAAAGTTACACAGGGATGAAGCTTGTAATTTGTATTTACAAGGCTGCTTGATAAGCTTTAACCACTTTTGAGCTATTACTGGCAAATGCTGTTAATTTCAGGTCATAGAGGTGTTAATACTGATTCAAAGACATGGTACTGCCTCTACAAATGCTTAACAGGCATAGTTGCTCTGATGATTAACAACTGGGTTTGAAGTTGCTATTTTGCTTTTTCTGTTCCTCTTCATCCCCTCTATAATAGCTTTTTTTTTTTTTTTAATATATTATTATAGCAGCCACAGCCATTTTTCTTTTTTTTTTCTTTTCTGACCTGAAGTTAAGCCAGCATTTTGTCTCTGAGTTCAGTTGTAAGAGATAAATTTGAGCTTAACCTTTCCTGCTTGTGCTTTGGTCACATCCTAATTGCAGTGAATTATTCTCTCATTAATAAAATGCTTTGCACTTATCCTTGTAAGTGCAGAGTCTATTTTCATGTGCCTAGACCATTAGGAATGGCTCCAGCTGTACAAGACAACAGCACTTTTGTTACTACTTTTTACACAAAGCTGGTAAGCAAACCGTGTCATAAAAGCCATTCAGACAACTGCTTGTTTAGACTCACGTCTTTATCTCCAGGTGTCTCTTTTTGACTTGATTGGTTTGAAGCTCAAATGATAAATCTAATCTGGCTTCTCTGTCTGAGTAAGTATCTGTTTGCACAAGTCGCTCAGAAACTTTATTTTTGCATCAGAGATGAAAAAAATCACCTCTATGAAGGACTTAAGTGGGTCACGGGCTCTCTGTGAAAGGGCGAATTCCACTCCAGCAGAATGGGGAAAAAAACCTTATTAACTAAATCTCAGTATTTGGTGACATATGGGGAGAAATGAGTATTCAAGAGGCAATGTCCCTCTGTAGAGCAAGTCCCATGTTCTTCATCGGACAATTTCAAGATACTAATTACCTTCTGACACTTTACATCTTATTACATCTGCTTTAGATGCCCAACCTTTAGTGAAGCTAGCTTTGCACTCAATGGAGCAAGTTGTACTTAATTTAATTCCACATATCTAAACCACCTCCTTTGGGGGAACATCTCTTTCTCCAGTAACTACACTGAAAGCATAAATAATTGGCCAAGACTAAGTATCAAGCTTTTGGATGATATGCATCCAACCTTGCATGTACAAGACACCTGCATTTGCTCTTGGGTGTATATTATATGCTCCCTTAAATCCAGAAGCAGAAGTGAGTATCCCTTTGCCTCTCCAGGTAGAACCATGATAGGTTTGCAAATAGTGACAGCCAGGGAAGCACAGCACCATGATGCATATTCCTTCCAGTGTTCCTCATATTTTAACTAGATGTTCAGTGAGCCAGTGGGGGCTGTTGGATGAGACAAGTCAAAGTGAGCAGTACAGGTGGCTTCTACTTTAGTAGCATAGAGCTGAGTCAGCCCATCCTGCCTCTGGCTGTCTCATGTAACTCACTTTGTAGGCTGACCAACCCCCACCTTGAAACTAGTGGGGGTGTTTGTACCTACTGCTTCATAATAAGAGGGTCTTCCAGAAATCCTCTGAAGTGTTTAACCACATTGTTCTCATTCCACGCTCAAATTCCTTTGTGCTGATAGTCCTTCTCCTGGCAGTGCTGTTTTTCAGCTTAAATCCTTCTTTCTCTTTGGTGTTCACTCTTTCCCTTCTCCATGTAAGTGGTTCCCTGATAGACTTTATTTTTCTAGGGTCTGTCCCACCCCTATTAACTGTGAACCACATTAGTTTATATTTAATTAAATCATCAATTCAGAATCAAAAGAAAGAAACCTGTTGTGGCACTCTCCTCACCTTGCTATAAACACCTGCAGCAAAATTGTCTCAAGCGTCAGAGCAAGCAGCACAGATCACACAGAACCAAGAAAATAACCAAAGAAATAAATCCTTGGGTCTGTTTTGCCCAGTCTGCACCTGCCGGAAGGACTCTGGTAGAAAAGCCACATTTCCAACTTCAAGATTCCCCTGCCAAGGCATCGAAGTGGGCAGTTGCAAAACCCCTTTTCCAACTTGTTCCTTGTAAACCTAAAATGGGATGTTCTTCATTGGCAACTCCGGTGATGATAGGGCTCAGGGTTTCTAAGGTCTAAGTCTCTGAAGGCCCACCAAGAAATGGGAGGATTGCAATCATCTGAGACATGCAGTACAGACTCCCCCTTCCCATGCTGTGCTTATAGACTGCTGTATGTTTTAACCATCATTTCCGTTCATCTAAGACACCTCATGCTGACAGTGTGGGTTTTGGGTGGGAAATACTACTTCTACTTGAGGTCATCAACTCATTCAAGCACCTGCTGTAGACAGCGTGTTGGAGCTGGTCTGAAGTGGGGCTGTTGAATGTGCGTTCCTTGTGTTTTGAGTAGACTTCACACTACACCTGAAAACAGAGTACGAGCTTTAGAAGAAATGGAGAAAAGCAGTGGCTGTGCAGCTTTGAATGATTTGTTTCAATACCATCCTTCCTATAGTCCCAATAATGATTACAGACACACCCAGCATGGCTTTGATCTACCTCACCCAGCTCAGAGCTGAGAATCTCTGTCAGTAAGGGCTTCTCACAGGCTATGCAAGCCCATGCCAGGCCTCGTATGGTTGCCATGGTAGTTGAACCATGTTGAGGTCTACTCTATGGCAACATCACTGTTATTAATATCCAAGCTTTAGCCTGACAGTGGTAAAAAGCGGATAAGAGCACTCCTTAAATGTTGAGGGATGCAGTGAAGATAAGTACATTAAAGACTGGAAAATGTTCAGGGTAAGATATCAATACTGTCTAAATTTAGCTAAATTTATAATCCAAACATCTAAACAGAGCTGATTGTCTAGACTCACTTCATGACTAATGAAAAGAAACATGCATTTTTCATTTATCTTAGTATATGATCTATTTTGGACATCTGTTTTAGGAGGAGATGCATTATACATCTTGACCATACTAACTTGATCAGGAAGAGAACTGTGGGTCAGTAGTTGAGGTTTAATGTCTACATTATATTATTTATAACCCCATCTTCTCAACAAATGTGTCTTTGGCAAAGGAGGCCCTGGCTTGATATAGAGGTTGGATTGATACAAAAAATATTCTTTCTTCACAGTTGACTGGATTTCAGGTTGGCAGCAGAGCGTCAGCATCCTTTCCAAGTGTCATGTCTATGATTACCTATCCAAGAAGCTGGGCCCAGATTCATCTCAGATAAATTTGAAGACTTACCTAGCTGCCTAGGTTAGGGGTCTGAATTGCTCTTAAGTCTCTACAGTGGAGATCAAAGGACTATGCAGAAACTGGTCTAAATAGTTCATTTCAGGTCCCGACTTTGAGTTTTGTCTTCTGGTGATTTGTCAGGAAGATGTTGCAGTCTATGTTAGGAACATCTCTAGCCTTCCCTCCAATTATGTTTTCGGCTAGGATCCCTATCACCTGTCATTTGAAATGCTCTAAGGTATTTAAGACATCAGATATAAGACAAGAGATGTGGGAACCACATGCCTTTTCCTAGAGCGCAGTACCCAAGAGAATATCAAGAGAACTAGATGCACAAACGTAGGAAGCTGAATCAAGCCCTGTGTTTCAATTGCTCACCAGCTATCATCATTTTTCTCAGTGCAACCTAGTGTCCCTTTACTGAGGACACCTGTGTATTCTAAGTGTTCATGTCCTTTCCTTTTTCTCTCACCAGGTCCGCTCTGCTGCTAGGAAAAGATGGCACCGCTGGCAAGACCATCACTCGCTCCGAGTACGTGTGGCACGTGCCATGTCTATCCCCACATCTCCAACACGAATCAGCTTCCATAGCATCAAACAGACCGCAGCTGTGTGATACGCCCTGCACATACATGCACCAACTGGTGGCCTTCAGGGTTCTTCTTTCTTCACTCTCCCCAAACCCTTTTCTTCAGACTTTCTTCCTTTATTCTGCACTGCGCTTTTTCGCAATGAGGTGCCCATCACGTTTCTGTGGACTCTCATCTCCCACGTTCATAATGCTGCTTTAAGACAACCAGGCAAAAGCCTCTTGGAGTTGGTGGTGGCAAAACAGATTCAAAGAAGAAAGAGGTTCAACTGACTGCACCTTGTGGAAGGTCACAACACAAAGCCTGAAACAGCACAGTGGCAGGAACAATCAATTTTTTCTCTTTACTTTTTTCCCTTCTGTATTGTGGTGAACAAAGACTATTTTCAACATGCTGCCCATCTCACCCTGTATAATGGTTCCCAATGATTTCAACAGTTTGGTGTGTAGGTAGCCCGTCTCTTTCTTGGTCCTTTGTAAAAAAAAAAAAAAAAAAAAAAAAAAAAAAAAATCTCCACAGAACTGTCATTTGAGAACATGTGGCAGCAGGAAAAAGAGCATCTGAGAAGTGGTGTGAAGAATCTGAATTTATCTACCTTCCCCATTGCACCCTTTGATAGGCTGGTAGTTGGCCAGGGCATCACTGGACGGTTTAATACAGGGCAGTTTGCCTTGCAAGAACCATGCCCTGTTCATACGCAGAGTTTTGAAAGGACAGCAAGGTCTCTAGATAGCTCTATAAAGTATCCTTAATCCTCTTACCCACATGCTTTCGACACAATGTAAGTAGCCCTTGGAAAGTCTTTGTTTGGTTTCAGCTAAGAGCATTGGGGTGGGGAAGGACAACAGAACATGTTTTCTGGGTTTAAAAAGTATAAAAGGGAAGCACTGTAAAAAAAAAAAATCAAAAATGAGAAGAAGGTGTTTGCGTCATGAAGATAGTGCTATATGCTGCACAAAGATTATCTATTCAGCATTTTGAACTAGAGCAGTTGTATCTACTAGGCTTTTTATGTGATGTTCAAAAATACTGTATATTTTCAATAATAAACACTACTCTGGGTTGGTTTCAATAAAACCAAGCATCATTTTCTTTACTCTGGAAAGGAAGAGGAACCCTGACTACCAGTAGACTTGAGAGTGTTCTTACATCTACGACCAAAGAAAGAAATCCTGTATGATAATAAGCCAGGAAGAACAACTTCCGAATAACATCTGAGGACATTTATACGATGAACTGTTGTCCCCTTTCTCAGCCCATGGTGTTACTCTACACCCCTGTCCCTCTGCACTTCCCCACCCCTCACTCTGCTTCTTTGCTATAGCAGAAGGAAAAAAGCAAGCTGTGTAGTATATTCCCCAACATTTATATCTCACCAGTGCTGAAGTGATTTGTATTTTCCACTTTTGCATGCTTGCTCTGAGTTTTCTTCACAAGTATTAGAGGACTCTTGAGAGCAATCTGGATCTGAATCCCCAGATCCTGGTACTGTTTAAATTGGTCTCTGTGGTTTTCAGGACTACACAAGTCTGGAAAATCTCTTGGGAGCCACTGATGTTAACTCAAGCCTTTTGGAGGCATTCTGTCACAACAGCTCCATCACATTTAACTTTGAGCTGATTGGCAATTCATAGCAAATTTAAATTAACAAATTAAATTACATCACTATTCCCCATCCTAAATCTCATCTGGATTCACGTTTCTCAATGAGATGACTGAGAGAGCAGGGAGATTTGAGGTTCTGTCTGGTAGGCCTACCATCTCTGCTGAAGAGGAGGAGCGGGGATGAGTCTTCACATAGCTCTCCGTGTGATGTGCCAGCTATCATGATAGATCACAGTGCAGCAGAGACACGTAGGACCAGAAATGTGCCTGTCCGTGTCACTCATCGTTGTCAGTGCCCTGATTTCTGCAAAGCGATGCAAGCTAACTTCATGGTAGCCTGGAAATGAAAGTGCCTGATGTGAGACAGTTGTGTCAGTGCTTTTAAACATCACATGTATCACGATGGCCGTGCCCGGCTTCCTGCCACGTCACTTGACAACACTCATCCTGGCTGAGGGTTTCCTATCTGAGACTGGATCCAACGCTCCTCACGTTATATTCAGTGAGCTCAAGCACTTCTGCCTGTCTCGTTGGATGCCCAGTGGACAGCCTATGGATGGTCTGTAGCCTGCCTGAGCATTTGGTGGGCACCAGCCCCTCCTGGTAGGCAATGAGGAATGGAGTCTGTGTGCCCTGGAGCTCACACTCTGCTTCTGCCAGAGCCACAGCCTGAGGGGCACAAGCTGTGGGCTCTGTGTTTTCAAGGGAGTCACCTTCAGTCTTCTCTGGACACATTTAAAGTCTCTGGAGTGACTCTTGCTGATATTAACTGACCTGATGTCAGGCCCACATTTTCACACTCCATATTCCCTTTGGTTCCCTATATAAAGGCAATTCCTGTCTTTGTCTTTCTCTCCTCCACATCAAGAGGTAGGCAGACCATAGGGCAATCGAGATCTTCTGATGAAAGCTGCCATAGAAACAGGGAGTGGAAAGTAGTCTCCATGGATATAGTGCTTTGAAGCCTGGCTCTCTTTCCCCCTGTCTATCAACTGATCAATATCATTTCATTGCTCCCTTCAGTTCACCTGCCTGTCTGTATCCTTCATTTGCTTTTATTAGGTGCAGTAAGATCCCACTCAACACCGCAAATATGATTCAGCGTAGCCCATGGTAGCTGTGAAACCAGGTGAAGAGCTAAGAGAAAAACCCTGAGGAGCTAATACCCATCCTGAGTTTTCCTCACTGCCGTGGGCATGCGCCCAGCTCTGAAGGGCAAGCACAATGCAGCAGCACAGTGATACCATTTATTTGAAATACTGTAGGAATCTTAGCCGGCTTCCAGCTATCAGTCCAGAAGAGTGGTGGCAGGTGATGACGTCCCACCTTCTCTAAAGCATTTCAACTGCATGTAGGCATTTATGTATGCCTTGTACACTTCACTACTCTGATCTTCCCCCAGAGAGAAATCAAAGAAGTGGACAGGGTCAAATCAGCTGATCCAGGACCCTGTAGATAATAAGCCTTTATTAGTTGCAGACTGTAAGGAGACCCAGTTAGCCAAGGAAGCTCAGAGGGTCCGTGTTGCCTTTCTCTTCCAGCACTGAGTGATGTGAAGTGTGCTGAAGCCATTAAGATTTGCACTGCCTAAAGAAACAGGGCTACAAGGGGCTCTCCACTGCTAGGCAGGGTTCAAGAAGAAAAATACGTCGGTCTTTATTTTATTTGTGCCAACAGTTAGGAGATAAAAATAACCTTTTCTGACTCTGCAAGTTCTCACTTATTAAAGCTCAGAAGGACAAGCCCCCACTTCTCTTTATGGATAACAACGCTGATATTATTGTCTCAGCTGTATGGTACAGACCTGCTGGTGGAGAGCTGAATTCTGTCAACAACATTTGGCATATCCACGCTGAGATGACAAAATGCTCATCGTTTATGGAAGCACCAGCACAGGTGGCTGCTGGTGGCCTCCCAATGGGATATGTCAAGGCTTGTGTTGGGATTAAGCCATGGGGGTTCCTGAACTGAATCCATGTGAATTAGACTGTTTGGAAATCACCTGAGGATGAAAATACCAAAACAGATAAGGATCAGCTTCCTCTCTTTTTCCTGTGTAGCCGCTGATTGAGCCAGAGGTGAGCCACACACCCTCACCCCCAGGAGACAAGCATTTCCCATTTTGCACTGGCACCTGCAGCCATGTCTGTGGGTGCCAGAGGCAGCCTGCAGGGACCATCCCAAATCAGAGAACAAAACCCTGGACAGAGGGCAGGAGGGAATAGGAGCCCATGGGGAAGCACTAGCCTAGGAGCACTTCTAGGCCAAGGTTCCTGGGTTTCTTCAGGGGGAGCTCCCATCTCCAATGACAAATTTGCCTGTCTGACTCAGTTCTAACCCCAATATTTTGCACTCGTTTGGCCAATCTAGGTACTGTGCCCAGTCTTCCCCCCACCCTGCCCAGTTCAAGAAGATGCTGATAAACTAGAGAAAGTTCAGCCAAGATGCCCAGGGCTGGAACCAGCCATGTACAGAAATGTTAAAGGAGCTGGGCTGGTTCGTCCTCGGGAGGAGGAAGCCTTGAGGGGCTCTCACAGCAGCCTGCCGACACCTACAAGGAGGTTACTGAGATGACAGACCCCTGCCTTTCACAGTGGTGTGGGGCAGGAGGACAAGAGACAACTGGAACAAGAAGGGGTCAGATCAGATATAAGCACAAAGATTTTCCCCAGGAGGACAGCCAAGCAACAGGACAGGTTGCCCAGTGAGGGCGTTCAGTCTCCACATCTGGAGATTTTCAACATCCAACTGAATAAATCCTTTAGCGATCTGGTCCGCAGTCATAGCTGAGCCTGTTGTGAGCAGAGATTTGGACTGAAGACCTCCTGAGGTCCCCTGTAACTTATATTACCCTGCCATCCTAGCAGTACTGCTGTCAGTCATGCCGCTAACACTATGAGCTGCTCATTTCTTTCAGGTGCACCTCAGGGCCCTTGGAAACACGCTTTTGCCCCCACCTTCCAAATAAACCTTCCAAAGAAGCTTCTACCACTGCTTTCTCCTGGCAAGGGTGCAAAGATAAATAAAGTCACACCTGCGTTAGGCAAACCCATCTCCTTTATACTGTGAGGCCTTTCAGTGCCCCTCGTCCCTTCAACAAAATAACGTTCACAGCACAGACCTGGGGTGATTCAGAGGTTCCTTTTGGATCAGCAGGAGAAGTTCACTGCCAGGAAAATGGCTGTGGATCTGATGTGTGCTCCTGTTCCAGCGTATGCAATGTACGTGTGCATCCGATTGCACGCGTGTGCGTACGCCTGTGTGCACGAAGAAAAGCGATCGAGTTACTTTAGATTTACAGCATATTGTGCAGAAAGCTAAGGAGGTGTCTGGGTTTTGGTGAATTATTATGGAAATGAACATCCATGAACACTTAAGTGCTTGAATCAGAACTTATAAGAGCTCTTCCAGGAAAATGTTTGCAGTGCTGAGTGTCGCAGATAATGCTCGTGCCAACTGGCGTGTGAGAGCAAGTGAAAGCTTTCTTTGGATCTGGACTAACTGCTTCTTGCTGAAACTATTTAATTCTTCTCACCCTTCCCCTTGTTGCCACTGAACAGCAGGGTGATGCCTTGGGTGGTTTTCTAAGGGTCAGCCATTTATAGATGAATAAAGAATTGTTGAAGCATGCTGGCTGGGGGATGGATCTCCATTTGGTTGGCACCGAGGCAAACAGTGCTGTTTTCCTGGATGCCCTTAGGCTTGCACAAGGATTTCCTTACAGTGTTAAGACAGCTTTGCTGGAGTTGGCTGGAATAGCACAGCCCTGAACCCAAGGTATACAGTGCGTAACTTTAATTACCAGCAGTGCTTATGACCTTGGCTAAGTAGCCACCCTACAATTTGGTCAGCCTCACCGTGTTTGCAGTGTAGCTCCCTGCTTCTGCAGTCACCACGGGCTTTCCTCTTAATCCATGGAGAGAAAGAAGCACTTTGGAGATTATGGTCCCCTGAGCTCCCCACCCAGAAAATAGTATTTAATAGTATTTAGGATATTATAGGTTCATGAGTGTGAAGGCTTCACATAAATCCTTCAGATTTTTGTAGATTGGTTCATTTTAGTCCTTTTTCATTTAGTGCAGAAGAGCTGGAAGATAACAAGCATCTTAGGAGAAACTTTTGGAAAAGAAACAGAGCATGCCTACAAATTGTGGGCTGAGAGCAAAATATGTAGTTAAAACAAAAAACATGCACCATCTGGATGGTTCTGTTGCAGTGTACATCGGTATCTTAAGTTTCTCCACGTGCTAATTAGTGTAGCAGGAAGAAAACACTTCCGATTACCATAATTACCATAGAGCAGTGCTATAGTGACCTTAAACTATGAGGAGCCAAAGCTTTAAAAAAGGAACTCATAAAACTTTAATGAGATCCCCAGATGCTAATGAACGAGCCAGCTTCCATGAAAGGTATCTTATCCGTGCTCAGCTGCCTCCGGAGGCAGTGAAATGAGCCCTCTGACCCTTCTGGCACATCTCCCCGCCGCGTTCCCAGGCTGCAAGGGGTCACGTCAAAGGCTGAGCTGATTAATTGCACCCCGGACAGCAGCATATGCCGAGTGATTGATTCGGTCTTCTGGGGAGGCCAAATGACAACTTACAAAGCTGCTGGCAAGGTCGTAAGGAAGAGCAAGAGCACTTTGCAGGGATGCTTTGCTCGCTGAGAAGCTGGTTGTTAATGAGCTGCCTGACCCTGGCTGTGCAGGGAGCAGTGGTTAACCTGGGGAACCCCAGTCCCGGCTGGCTACACCCAGCCTGAAAGCACATTTAGGCAGCAGAAACTTCTGCATGTCCTCCCGCTGGCTTGCCCATGATTTAGTTGTTGACTCGTTTTGACCTGGGGCATGCTCATTGACCGCTGACTTACAGGCTGGCAGTTCAGTCGGAGGCTCACTGCTCAGCTGGATTTTTTGGGGACCGTTTCTCCCTGCTACAAGGCTGAAGCTACATTTTGGCTAGCTCAGGAGCAGAGTGCGACTGAGGCAATGACCGCTGCCAGGCTCCAGTTTTGTTTGTGAGATCTGCTGATAGCTGTGATCTCGTATCTCACGGGGGTCCCACCAGTCTCCTCTCCTGGCCTTGTAACTGGTCTAGGGTTTGCTCAGTTCTGGAAATGTCTGCAGGTACTTCATATAAGCCATCAAGTCTAGAGCAGCCTTTATTTAATAAAAAGATTATATATCATTTTGGGACGTTAAAACATACAAACATACAAAATACAAACTAGTCGTCCTGTGCTACAACAGCAACACTCAAGGGAAAGTTGGAGTTCACTCTGAATAGCTAATGATGGCTTTTATTGGCCTTCTGTTTGTTTGCCTGTATATAGGACCACACTTTTTTTTTTTTTTAATCCAGTCCTGTTATTTACTTGAGAAGATTTTTTAAGGCTAAAAAAAAATGACTCACAGACCAAGAAATTCTCAGAAAGCAAATAAGTGTGAGATTGGGAATGGGACCCCCACGTACTCTTCCCACCACTTCTGTAGACTTTCGGTGTCATTCCAAGGAAGCGTCTTTCCTTTTATTAGTTTCTTTCTGCATTTGTGTATCTGAGTCCTTATTCTGGAAGTTCTTTGGGGTGCAGACTCGGTGGAAGTCTGTAGGACATCTAGCACCTAACATGGTATGGACTACTTTTTCAATGTGTAATACCAAAATACAAAAAATATAGTGATCTGAGAGGTGTATAGTTCAATCCACATCTGAAACCTAGCGTAAAATTTTGGGTCAGAGTTGTCCATGTGTTATTTAGTGTGGCCAGCAGGGGTATGAGTTGTGTACATCATGCTAGAGGTGGCTGCCTAACACGTTGCCACCCCTAAATAATGTGAAAGACATTTTTCTATGCAATTAACCAGACATGATGGGGTCTAAGGATGCAGGTGGACACCTAATGAGATTTTCAGACATCTCCATGTAGGCTGAGTTAATTACCATTGGTTTCTGGTAGAGTTGAGTACATATCAGAGTTAATTGACTGAAAATGTCATTACAGGTGTGTTTTTCAGTGTATACATGTCTTTCTGAAACAGATCCTCTGCAAATATGCCTTGAACTGGGTGGAAAGGTTCTGCTGGACCCCAGCAGTCTGTGGCTAGCCACGCTGCAGAAAGCTCCGTGGCTCCATCACACAGTGCAAAAGAATTAATCACAGCCACTGAGTTATTTCTTTTCTGTTTTGATAATTTAAATCTGACCCACCAAGATCTTTGAAGACAGGAATCAAGCTTTTGAACCCAGTATCTTGTACCTTGGGGAAAGGGCAAGGAGGAGGACCAGTGCTGCTCTTTATCCTGAAGCAATTTTGGATTTCTCTGATGGCAGCGTATATGAAAATACAAAAAAGGATAAAAAATGTCTGTTGTTTTTTACTTGTTCTTCTTTATTTCAGTGAGTAGGCTTTTGTTTTCTTGCCTTTTTCTTTTTCTTTTTCTTTTTCTTTTTTTTTTTGTAGGCAGTGTTTTCCTTTTTCAAGGGTAAGCGTATGCAAGTGGTGTCACTTATATATCGAGCTCCATCACAAAATCAGTTTCAGTGTCTGAACCAGAACATGACATTTTTCCCATAGATAGCAAATTCAAGTCTCTTTCCCAAAAGGGAAATTTGTGGGAACTGTGAAATTTCGCTATTTGCAAAACTGGGTTAAATCAGGAAATAATTTTGACTGAAGGAAACGTTTCTTCAAAATAAAGTTACTGATGACTAAGCTCTGCATTTCACAAGTCAGTGTGAAAAAAAAAAAAAAAAGGCTTTTCACTTTAGAAAACTGCATTTTTTATTTTCAAATTTTAAAAGAGAGAGAGAAAGAGAAAGGATTTTCAAAATGACTAGTGTAAAATCAACTGGAAGCTCTTTACCTGGTGCTTCCTTCTGTTTTTTCCCAATTTCTACAGCCTTTGTGGGTTAGCAGAGGAACCTGAGATTACTTCTGCAAACGTCTACAGACCCTAATCCTCTCATGAATAGCTTGTAAAGATGGGTTTGTAAAAATAGGAATTTCTTACTGGTTCTTCATTTCTCCCTTAACCATCAGAGATGAAAGCTGTTTGGGCAGTTCCCCAGTCAATCGGACTGCTGCATGCTGCCTGTTCCCAACAGGACTGTTCTTGCTGGCTTTCCTTATGCGAGATCAGCAACCTACAGAGCAAACGTCTGTCACTTCGGTGACCAGACTTATTTCAGACTTCAAAATCTGCATCAGCTTTGGACATACAGGCATAAAGATGCCTGCCTGGCTTGTATGGCTTGCTAGTAAGGACAGTGTGTTGCATTAGACGTTCACACCACTGGAAAAGGTAAATAAGCCTTGGTCACATCATTCCTCCTTCTTCATGTACTACACAGTGCAGTTTTTTTTTTTTGTCTGACAACCAAACAAGCTTTTTACATGATCTCTCACCTCCTCTCTCCTGCCAGGCAGCACCTGGCACATTTTCCATTTAAAACATCCAAGTTCTTTTTCTCTCGGGCTTTGCTATCTGTTGTCATTGGAAGAACTGATATTAGCTTTCCCCATTAGAAAACGAGGAGCTTGCTAAAAACATGTCCTCCCCAAGCTGTGTTACACTGGCGTTCATTGAAACTTAGAAAGAAAACCACCATCGAAGGGGAAGGAATATCCGGAGAACTGGAAGGACTGGCTTTGAGATGGATGGCTTCCAGTCAGCAGCTGTCCATTCCACTCAGCTGCTCTAAACGTCTCTTCCTTCCAAAATTAATAAAAATACACTGTTATGACCTGAATTACAATTGCAAGGATGGGTTGTTGCCTGCCTAGCAAAGATGAGCAAAAGAAAAAACAGAGCAGAACTCTGCTTATCTGAGTCTTGGGCTATACCTAGAGGAAGAGGGAACATCAGAGACTTGGATTATCCTGCTAGTCCTGCGAGGGGCCTCTGTCTTCCAGCCACTTCAGCATCCACTCATTTGATCCTTAGCTTCTGTTTAATATCTTTCTTTATTGATCTTGTCTGGGCTTGATACTCCTATTTTTTTTTTTCACATGCCTAGCTCCAGAATAAAGACCACTAAATCTTCTTTTGCCAAGCCTACAACATCTCTGAGGATGCCCCCAGCTGGCCACAACACCATGCCCATCAGAGGAAGAGCCTGGAACAGGAATATCTCCATCTCTCCATGAGTTCATTAGGAGTACAAAGAAGATGAACCCAGCTGGGCCTTCTGCTGTTAGGATGATGGTCAGAGATGTGAGGAGATGGGGTGCCAGCCAGAGGGAAGTAGAGTGGATGAGCCTGGAGATGTTTCTGAGGAGCAGCCAATTCACAGGCTGGAGCAACAAGGACCAACCATCTGGACAATATGATTTAATGAATGGCCTGACCAGAGATGGGAGAGATGGTTGGTCTGAGCAAAGACTTGCTGAGACCAGGATGAGGGTTGGATGTAGAAGCAGTGTAAATGGCCTGCCAGCTTCAGTATATACAGAAAATGCTGAAAGGTTTGAAGGCACAGGAGACTGCACTGAAAGCAGACAGCCCCAGGGTAGGAATAGACAGGTGATGTCCCTGCCTTGGTCAAGGAGAGCTCCATACTGTGCATGCAACCTTCATTGCCTGGGACAAGTAGCACAGAACAACGTCACAGGCATCCAATGCTGTAAACAATAAAGTTGCTTGAAGGTTTTGATTTGCCTTCTCTGATTAGGATTTTCTCATTTTAGCACTTTTGGGATTACTCACTCTGCATACTTTACATGCTCGCTGGTAAATATATGTGCATGGCAGTATGTCTCCACAAGGATGCTCCAGGCTGGCCTTCACCTTGTTAACAGCAGCTGGCTTGCTCATCCTCATTATTGCCCCCCACTCAGTGCATACAGGATTCCAAAGCATTTTTGCTTTTGTCAGCATTGACAAGTATTGGGAAGCCTCTTGCAAAGCAATAAAAGCAAAATGCTCCATAAAAATGTTTCATCAAAGTTGCCAGCTTCATAAATCTTCCAGGAAGGTTGTGGTTCCCTCTCCTGCTGCACTCAAAGAGGCAGAGATGTGAAATAAAACAGATTCCATCTGCCACCCCCTCCGACTCACTGTATGCCTCGGGATCGAAAGGAAAGCCTCGAGCTTGTGCAGACCTAAACCTCATCATGTGACTCCCTCAATAAATCAAACCCTTCCCACACGTTCCGAAATTATATTAGCTTCCAGCCACAAGACATTTATGATTCATGCGGGACAGGCTCCTTGCGAAATGATTACATGTAGTCCCATCTGCAGCATAAAACCAAAAGGCTGTGCAGTCAAAGTCAATTAAAAAACAAATACATCAGACCCCCTGGTCCATGTTTCAGCAAGGAAGAATCACATGTTTTTCCCTGTCAGAGACTCATCAACACCACTTTGAGTGGTGTTATTTATTGGTTGTTCCTTTATGAAGCACCAACCCAAACGATCAGATTGTCTAAGCTCTGTTAGTTTACTGTTTACAGACAGTTTTGTTGGAAAGATGGTGTCTGTGTACCCCTCGGGTATGTTGTATTCCCCATGCTGAAATGAGCATCTTTTATTTTCTTGGGCCAGATTAGCATCTGTATCCTGAACAATGTGAAGGACTCTCCTCACACTCTGCAGAGATTATGCTAAGCGTGTGGAGCTATTACCATACAGAGGACAGTCACTGCCTGGGATTTAATGGGCATTAATAGGGCAGCAACTCCCCAAGTGCCTTGCTGCTGTGTGACAACACAGCAGGCTTCCTGGGTCACACACATCCCAGCCTGAAGAGACATCTCCATCAGCTGCAGGAGTGGTTTAATGCCCTCTCCAAGGGCAGATCAGGCTCACACCACCCCATCAGGACCCACCTCGCTGAGCAGAACACCTAAGCTGATGTGTCTGTATGCAGGTGTCTTCTAGGAGCTGGTGTCTTCACCCTCATGGTGGCCTTTGGAGGTCTTATCCAAGCCATGAGAACAGCTCAGAGAGCTGTCCACACATAGGTGTTTGCCTTTGGGTGACCCCGTCATCTCCTGAGCTCCATGAGATGCGCTGACTACATTCCCACTGCCTATAAGAGGAGCTTGGAGGCTGGCTTGCAGACACCTGCATGTATCTCAGAAGTTGGTTGACTTGCCTAACATCGCCGCTAAGTGCCACCCAAGGAGGCCTGGTGTGTCTGAAACATCCACACGGGGTGGCAGGGTGAGAAATTAGAGGCCAAGTGAGTCTCCAAAGGCACTAGACACCAAGTGAATCACTTGTGTAAGGCTCTTCTGTATCACAGGTGCCCCACTACATTATCATTTTATGTGAAGCCAAGGAAAACCACCTTGTGTTTGTTTAACCTTTCCTCTGCTTTCTACTCTTAATTTGCAGTTGAAATGCTTTGATTACCCTGAATTAGTCACCCAATTTTCTTCCCTCTGCCATTTCCTAAATGAAGACTTTTATTCATTTTGTTCTGTTACCACAGCTTTGGACAGCACTGGAGAAAAGAGAGAGAAGGTCCACGGGGTGGTGTCTCGTTCTGCTCTGACGACTGATTCAGCACAGAGCAGCAAGCAGGAGGCAGCACATGTGCAAAGCAAGGCAGACGTAGGCTGTAATGAAACAGGCTGCCTCCAGCTTCATCTCATGAGGTAACCACATAAGGAGAGGGGACAGTGGCAGGGTAGAATAACGGTGAATTAACGAGGGGATGGACAAAGAGGAGCTTGCTGTCACATTGTATGTAGTACAGGCAGGTGTCACATGCTGAGATCTCAGGCCTAGGAAGGAATTGCTACAAGGAAATAGCACTCTCTGGGGTCCACCACCGTCAAAAAATTACTTACCAGGAATGGAATATGTGTATTTCTTTACAGAGAGGGTGGGGAAGATTTGAGGGTGTTTTCTTGTTGTTTTATTTATATGCCCCCACTTTTCTAGTATGATATAATAAGCATAATAACAATAAAAGCTGTAAAACGGTTACAACTCGTACACAATGCCAAGAAAAATATTTCAAAGTCACAATGCAGATTTCCATGAAACTACCGGCTTTGGCTTGTCTAAGTCCTTCAGGGAGAGCTGAATCAAAAAAACTCTGTCAAAAGCAACTCTGAGACTTTCGTGAGTCAGCTGTCGGGATGTGACAGACCCTCTGGCACAGATACATGCCTGATAGGTAAGTTAGAATCATAGAGGCACACAACCATTTGGACTGGAAAAGACCTCTAAGATCATCTGGTCCAACCATCAATATAGCACTGCCAAGCCTACCACTAAACCCTGTCCCTAAGCACTGCATCTGCAAGTCTTTTCAGTACCTCCAGGGATGGTGACTCAGCCACTTCCCTGGGTAGCCTGTTCCAATCCTTCACAACCCTTCAGTGAAGAAATTTTTCCTAATATCCAACCTAAACCTCGCCTCATGTAACTTAAGGACATTTGCTCTTCTCTTATCACTGAAGGCGTGGGAGAAGAGGCCAATCCCCACATCACTAGGCCTCCTTTTGGGTAGTTGTAGAGAATGATAAGGTCTCCCCTGAGCCTCCTTTTCTCTAGGCTAAACATGGAGAGAAGTGAAGCCAATGGCATTATCTCCAACAGTCCTAGGGCATGTCCCCACCGTGGCCTCCAGCAGCAGGGACGTAGGACCCAGCTCCCATCTCCTTGTCCTGGGGCACCAGAATAGCCTGCATGCAACATCCATCATGGGTATCAGCAAGGGCATCATGGACATTTGCTCCTGGGTAACACATCCCACCGTTCTTACGAGGGGGAAAGAAGCAGTCTGACAGGTCTCAGTGCGTTTTACACTCCCAGATATATTCCTCATGATGCTTCCATTTCCCCTACACTCTGCGGTTCCCATTCCCTGCATTTCCCCTGCTACTGGCCTGAAAGCCGCTCTCTGATGTGCAGGACAGTCTCTGCCCTGTTGTCCGTGTTCCTCAGGAGCCATAATAATATTTTATTATTAGCTTCATTACTGTCCCTCTTTCACAGTTCAAAGTGAAGAACAAAGTGAACAGCAAAACATTTCCACTGGAAAGCAACAATCTTCACATCAGACCTCGTCATGTTTATTATCTCCCATTCTCTAAATTAAAATTCCTGGCCATGCTGCACGTACATTGAACATAATAATATAATACTTTATTTATTTTCATAGAGGCTTCACACACATAATATTTATTCTGTATTAGATCTTCTGGGTTAGTGGTAAATACTGGGTTAGGGGTAAAAATTGGTACTTGCAGAATAAGTAAGCAGAATTTTTATGTCCTAGGTCTGACGGACAGAAACATGACAAGAAAACTATAGCCTTTAGTCAAAAATTCATTAAAAAACCTACAGGTCAGATTATGGCACATCCCTGTGAACCACTGTTTCCTACATGTTGGAGAAAACAGGTTTTTGTAATTACAGAACCCTCTATCAGGCAAGATTTCTCACTATATAGACTGGGGGATGCACCTGAGTGCAATGTGCCCTTGTGGCCCAGAAGGCCAATGGTATCCTGGGGTGCCAGACTCTTTTCAGTGGTGCCTGGTGGCAGGACAAGAGGCAATGGGCACAAACTGAAGCACAGGAAGCTCCAGCTGAATATGAGGAAACATTTATTTACTGTGACAGTGATGGGGCACTGAACTGGCTGCCCAGGGACGCTGTGGAGTCCCCTGCTTTGGAGATATTCAGAACCTGCTTGGACGTGATCCTGTGAGAGGTGCTGGGCAGGGGTTGGACTAGGTCACCTCCAGGGGTCCCTTCCAACCTCAGCCATTTTGTGATTTGGTGATTTGGTGAGTCTGTAAATGCTTACAGCCTTGATGCTATGTGAGAGCTAGTCAGCCCAGGCTCTGGTCTGCATGGTCAGTAGAGTCCAGGCAGCAAAAGTAAGGGACCAACAGGCTCTGCTTGTTAAGAAAAGTTTAAAAGTCAGGTTTCATCTGCAGACAGATAAGGACCATCTCCTTTCAAATAAGCATGACTGTGCTGGCTAATATTGCATCCCAATGACTCACTTTCTGATCTTCTGAAACCCATGAACCACGTACGCTTTCCCATCACCCCTTCTCCCTCCCTTATTGTCTCAAACACTGGCCATGACAATCTCCATCTCACCTCGGTTTTCAGTGATTTTCTCTGCTTCTTTCATGTACAAGGAGGCAAACAAAGCAGGGCTTCACGTTATGCCCAACATAGAATTTGGCTGCGGTCTTCTCTATTGGGCTTATTAGCTAATCCAAACACAGCCTGGATCAAGAGTTATTATGGGCTCATGTTATGCCAGCACAAATTCACTGTAAGTAAAGAATAATTAGCCGGTCCAATTAGTGCTCAGCAGAAAATTGAAAGGGAATTATTCAAGGTTTGATACGAATTAGTAAATGCACAGACAGCAGCATTTGAGAGTCAGACACAGGGAAGTTAAAAAAAACCTCTTCTTTCTCTCATATGCATATTTTCCCTGTCTGTTGCTGCCAAATATCTGTAGCTCTTTGGAGAAATCACTGAGTTTAACTAACTCTTGGCTGTGCCATCAAGCTGGAGACTGCTTGTCTAATTTCATACAGTTGGGAGCCTTCAGCGTGTGCCCAAATATCAGATGTAAAAGATCCAATACCCTCTTGTCCCAGCGCTATAGCTCTTTCCAGATTTTTTTTTCATTCTCTCCTAATCAGGAATATATTATTATTTATCTAAACTTATTCATATTATTTATATGATTGATCCATCACCAGGTGTTGCAAATAATGACAAGAGGAAATAAGTGTATGTCTGTAATCCCTTTTGTCTATTCTTTGCTCCAACAAGTTTTATGAGAGCTAAAACTTGTTTTTGCTGCTGTCAGCCAGAGCAAGGGGTAGACAGACTCCATTCCTCAGCTGGAATCTGGAAGGATTTACGCAGACATAGAAGTATTTGGATCTCCAAAGTGAAAAAGGAAAGGATCCATGAGATTGGACTTAATAAAGTACAAGTTATGGCTTATTGTTGAGGAAAATTATCACCAAGTGCCAAGCACACAGTGATGTTTACTTTGAATCCACTTTTTCTTTTTAACTTCATTCTTGACCATGACTATAATAACTAGAATTGAAACTATCATTAATCTGGCTAATGTCTTTCCCATTTTTAAGTGCTGAGAACTGTGGAGGCCATTAGTTCTTGCAGAAAGTTCACCCCAGAGCATTAAACTAGCTCCCAGCAACGTCTGCTTTTCCAGAAAAATTTACACTTATTGTGGAATGTTCTGCCATGCCAAAATGTTAACTACTGGATGAAGTTTCAGATGTTTTCCTCCTTTCCTTGTTCTTGTCATGTGTGAGAGATCAGGAGCATGGACACATTGAGGCCCAGATGAAGACCACTGATCTAAGACAGCTTTCTACAGACCTTTACCCTGTCAGACAGCACTTTGTTATTGAACTAAACAATAACACAGTGACTGAGAATCAAAATCATAAAAGATATTAAAAAAAAAAAAAAGTGGTATTTGCCACATTGTTTACACTTACTACAAACAATGACATTGGGTAATGGCATTCATAATAATATATAATGTAATTAATAATAATAACGTTCCTACTGCTATGTTAATTTTCTAGTTTCAACCGATTTAGTCTCATGTCTACTTTGCTGGAGAGCTCTGCACCGTGAGAGATCTTTCTATGAATTTTTCTCTAGGTCAAGATCAGATCTCCCTTTAGCCTCTTCCTCTGATTTGCATCCTGCCTGGCATTCCTCTGAGCAGCTGCTGTTGTCTCTTGCAGGGACAGGTCTCTTTCAGCCTGCTGTAGTGGCTCACTCTCCATTCCCCACAGTGGTCACGTAGACATCTCTTGTAGGGTCATCCACAGTGTAGGCACTTGGGTTCTCCGATGCTGGACAGAGACAGTCCAGGCCTTTTAGCTTGCATAGTGCCCCCATCACATATGCTATTGCAAGTCTACTTGTGCAACATGATAGAGTGTCTCAAATGTTTAAGCAACCCAGACGAGCACTGGGCATTAGTTTGAATTAATGTAAATATCATTTGGTCAGACACTCACATTCCTTTAGTCCTGTCTCACCTCTTCCTAAATTTAGCTCAGATGTACATGGTAGGTTTTTATACTGTCTTCGTTTTCTGTAGTTTCTTCAGTTCATTTTGCACAGGAAGATATTACTGAGAAGCATCCCAGGTAATACACTTTTCTGAAGATTTTTCTCTGTGGCCTGAAAAGCTGGTATAAACTTTATCTAGAGCCTCACAGTTTTTGCATCTGTGAAGTCCAACCCAGGCTTCTCCATGAGGATCACAGTAAAATTGTCTTGAAGTCAGGATGTACAGGTGGGTCATAATGTTCAGAGATGGAGCTGATGTTGTTCTGAGCCCTCTCAGATGCAAGAAATGTCCCAGTCCAGACCATGAATACACGTCTTTCCCCTTTGCCTACACAGACCCCTGCCCTTGGAGAAAAGGATGAGGCTGGCATGAAGAGAGGGAAAAGACATTAACTGAGATTAACATTTGAAACATGCATAGAATATGAGGAGGTTTACCTGGACTGTGCTTTTTGAGAGCTTTTTATTTTTATTTTATTTTATTTTAATAAAGAAAATCCCAGGTACTCAAAGATACACTACTTACTGTCTCTTAGTAATACCCCAGAGCATCAGACATATATTCATGGGCTGACCAACACAACAAAGGACATATATGTGGAAAACAAATCATTCTGCTCTGATTTATATCAGTATATACCCAAAACATTACCCGGACACCTATAGGATTATTTCCAAATCATGCTGCTGTGAATCACAGAGGAATTTCATTGGTGATGTACCAATGAAGTTGGTACATCAGTACCTTCTTCTGGACTTGGCAAGACAAAGCCTATCACAAGTGAGCACCATAGCAACTCAAGCAGGTTTTCTTTTCAAGAAAGAGGCAACAGTGTAAGGAGTGAAGCCAAATTAAAGAAGAAAAGTGAATCAGAACAAAGAGGTGACCTTGTCTCTCATCGCTGATTAATGCAGGCTATTTATTGTTGAATAAAACCACTAAAGACTATACTTTGCGTTTAAGGTACTATTCAGTCTATAAATAGATGATGCTTCAGGCTGTTTTAAAAAAATAAAATAAAATAAAATCTCTCAACAGTTCACATCTTGAATGGATGAATATCAGCCTGACTTCCACTGGAATAGAGGTTATGGACAAGAAAGTACACTGAAATTTTAAACGTGTCCGACCTCACCTCAGGACACTGAGATCGCTGCTGTTTGCCTGGAGGGAATTGGACTCTGTGGACAAACCCGATCTGACATCCTCTTTAATGAGCACACCAGAGTTTGATATCAGCTCAAGGTCTCTCAGCTTTCTCGGCTGCTTGATAAAATACCAGGAGGTGACAGGGTGGACTTAGTACCTGGATCCCAGGAAGACCGAAGTGCATGTGAATAATCTCGTGGTGAAGGAGTCTTCTGCAACAAGGGCTCAAGGTAGACACCAGGGGAGATGGCGGTGATCCAGCCTGGCGTGCCAGAGGAACTGCTCTGTCTGTGAGTAGACCCACCCCATCCAAGCTGAAAAATGGTGCTCGTGGTACTAGAGAAGTACCAGGTCAAGGTATACATCGTGAAGACTGCAGCAACCCCAGTTAGAAAGGAACCGCCTCCCTGAGGATGGAGAGCATTCGATCTGAAAGCACTGCAGTACAAATCTGAGCAATGCTGATTTTCTGCAGACTCACTTTTTCTACACTTATATTTTCTGAGACAGACCACTGTATTTTTGCCCATGCTGTTTAAGACAGTGGTTTAGCAAAATTAGGTTTGTTACACTGCAAGTACTTCACTTACCAGTCCCTGTTCTGCCAGAGAGAAATTATTTGTCTATGAGAGAAGTATATCTCTTCTGAGATGTTAGGCATTGGGATGGGCTGCCCAGGGAAATGGTTGAGTCACCATCCCTGGAGGTCTTTAAAAGACATTTAGATGTAGAGCTTAGGGATATGGTTTAGTGGAGGACTTGTTAGTGTTAGGTCGGAGGTTGGACTGGGTGATCTTGGAGGTCTCTTCCAACCTAGATGATTCTGTGATTAAGTACATAGGAGAGGTGGAGGAAACATGGCAGTAATAATTGTGAGCAAAGCAAAATAGGGAAAAGGAAGGAAGGAAGGAAGGAAGGAAGGAAGGAAGGAAGG
>NC_048894.1:4626309-4696649 GCF_011077185.1 Oxyura jamaicensis
GGAAGGAAGGAAGGAAGGAAGGAAGGAAGGAAGGAAGGAAGGAAGGAAGGAAGGAAGGAAGGAAAACAACACTGAAATAAGACAGTCCTGAAGACAAGATTAACCAAATCATGGTGGGATCATATCTTGCAGTCATTTCTACCTCTCTGGTTATATTACCCATGGCAATGATATAGAATCATGCTGCATAAATATTTATGGAGCCCAGGTCATGGCACTTGCCTTGAGTGGAAAAGTCTCTTTTGAGTTAATTACCCTGTCCTCTTTCTGTGGTCAAAAGATAGCTAGCTAAAATCATCAGGAGTACAGAGAGTGTGTTATCTCATCTTAAAATAGGCATCTGAAATACAGTTTTAGGCCTGTACAAGTGTCTGTTTCTGTCTGCTGGTAAAGGGAGTTGGGGAGGACTGGCCAGCTCTCGATAACTGCAAGGATGTCAGATAAATCATGCTGATCTGGCTTTTTGATGTGGTTGCACATATCCCATATGAGACCTGCCCCCCATGCAGCTGAGGATCCAAGACACTAATTGAGAGCAAATCTGTAATAACAGCAACAACCACCACAACACAAGTTATTCTAAAACTGTGTGCTCTAGCAAACAAGTAGTGCACACCAGAAAATTGTAAGTAGCAGCAATTTGCTTGTATTTAAATGTTTTGTTGACTTAAGGCTACAATAAAGGGGAAACACAGTCTTGAAGGGTTTTCTTGTTTTTTTTTTTTTTTTTTTTTTTTTTTTTTTTTTTGTCCATTCAAGGACAAAAACATTGTTAAACATTTTCAGTTCAACAGGGCATCAGTGCAGCCACAAAAATTATCCTGAAAACCCATTTTCCCTGGAGCAACAACATACTGTAATCTAAAGAAAGAGAGGAAGAGAGGAATAGCTCTCAGCAAAAATCCCAAACCTTTTTACGCGTAAGAGTATGTGCAATTTAAAATCCATTATCTGCCGATGTATAAGCTGTGTTCCTTCCACCACTTTTTCAAATGAAAATGTTGTGTCAAAGGCTGGCAGCTGTCATAATGCTTTGATCCATTCAAATTGCTGCTCTGAATTTAGTATGAAAATTTTAGCTGAGTCAAAGCAACAGAAATTTCCCTAACTCCAGCATTTGACAAGCCGAAGTCTGCTAACCATCTAGGGATGGAGGAACAGGGGAATTGTCGTGCTGGAGTCTGTTCCTGCCATGTAGCACATGTAGCTCCTGTGCTACATGGCAGGTACCAGCCAAATCTTTGTGTTTCAGAAGAAGTAAACCCACACTGTAAGCAACCCTCCACCCCATCCTCTGAGCCTGTTCCCTGACTGTCTCTGCTGAAATAAGAGGTAACCAGCTCTGACAGTATAATCCCATTCAATGTAACCGAAGGAGCTGTTTCTCCAGCAGCAGGTGAAGCCCAGAGCTGTCAGGGCTGAAATAAGCCATTTGCCACCAACAGCTACCAGAGGGGGATTTGCAGCTTAGCAGTAAAATTGCACCTTCAGACACCAGCAGCATCACAGCGGACGATGTTTGCAGATGTTTTCCATGTGGAGAAGGAATCAGGAGCCCAGATTTAGCCTTGTCAAGGTGTTGGCTAACTGTGACTTGATGCACCTGCATGTTCACCAGTTCTGAGATGGTCCTACCACCTGCAGGGCAAGCCCTCGACTATCCCAGTAGCTCTCTGCTTTCAGTAAGGGGCTTTAACTGGGGTTAACTCACCCCCAGCTCACACTGCTCCACCTCTGCCCATGCTGCAGGGCATTTTTGGAGTAGAGTAACATTTGACTAACTCTCAGTTAGCTCTAACACAGCACAGAAATACTGCTTGTCCTGACAGCTGCCTTTAAAATGCATCGCAGAGGTAACTCTTGGTTATCTTTCCATGTGAATGGGTGCAGAGTAGGAAACAGAGACCATGGACTGAGATAATAGTGTATCTATTCTGATGTTCAGCTCATTGAACAGCCCTGGTTTTGACATCAACCAGCCTGAATACAAAGTCACAAGAAGAACATGGAGGTTTCCTGGAAGCTGCAAAGCAAAATGGGTGAAGATTCAAAGCTCTCCATCACTTGCTTCCATCTCTTCTCCGCAAGAGTCATTCCAGTGCGTTCTCTTTCTCCTCCGACCCTGTCCCTCAGGGTTGTGAAGGAACATGGAATCGGGAGTGAAGGGATTAACGTTCACGTGAGGTGTTTGATATCAGAATCTCGCTTCTCCGACTTCCCAACATTCATAAATAGAGAGCCCCCTCGAAGTTTGACTGAGCTGGAACCTAGTCCTTGTGCTTTAGGACTTCAGACTTTAGGACTAAAGATTCCCCTCACGGGAATATTTACACATATTTACACTCAGCTTCCTTGGAAATGTCCAGGAGCAAAGCCCAAGAAAAACACACACAGACCAGGGAAGCAAGGAAGTAGCCCATGAAAGCTCAGGAGTGAGTTTTTCTTGATGCTTCGTTACCAGGAGACATGGGAGGCGAGGGGGACAGGCTCACTGGCTCCTCCATGGTTTGCACAGCTGACAAATTGACACTTCACCCATTTAGATGTCTGGTGCAAGTACTAAAACACCAGAATGGAACATAAATTAGTCTGACGGGTCTCTAAAAGGAAGCAAGGTTAAAGGACAAAAATGAATGCATTAAACTCTTAAGCAACAAGTGACAACTGCAAAATGCTAAATGCAAACTGCAGACTCGTACAGAAACCAGCCGTTCCTTTGCACACTCCTGTCCCATCAGAAATGTCTTGGTGACAGTAGGATGTTCTCTGTAAACATCCTTTTCCCCAGCTTGATTTGCCACTGTATTGACTCCTTGCCTTCCAGGAGCTATTGCCCCCATGGTGGTCCCAGAACAAAGCGAGAAAATCTGGGATCCCAGAGGCAGCATGGTTTCATCCCCAGCTGTCTCCTAAGGGTGATCCTTGTTGATAACACCTCAAAATATTTTTTAAAATCTCGTGAAGGGTCCAAATGCCTAGGTAAGCACAGCTTTCCACAGCTCCTGGGGCAGTCCTCTTGGCAGACCAAATGGCTTCATGACAGATCTGCTGCCCTCCTGAGAGAGCATCATCACCCATGCTCCAGTGTTAGGAAACTTGCTGTGCTGTTTGCAGGCTGCTGCTGTTGGTCGTGGGGAAGGACAGCTGGTCCCTCCCCAGCCCAATGTGCTACCCCTGAACTACTTCCAGCATGTCTGCAAAGTCTCTGCTGACTGCCTGTGCTCCAGGACCCCTGAACCCTGGCATCTCCCCCTGCGTTTGCAAGCTCTCCTCTTAACCTAACACCCTCTGCAGGTCAAGCTGGCTCCAGCTTTTCCCCTTTATAGTGAACTATTTCCTTCTTCGCGTCATCTAAGGCCTCCTGAGGAGCTCTCCGAGGAGTTTGCAAGGTCAAAACACACTTGTAAATCATTTATCTGCAGCTTTCCCAAGAAAGAGCACGCAGGCGCCACCATGTCCCTCTGGGTAAGTTCCCACCCTTCTGTCTGAGAGACACGGAGCTGCTCGGAGGATTCTCAGCGCCCCCCAAAATTCCTTCAGCTCGTCCTTGTTGCATTACAGAGTGCACAGGTAGGTGTATGCAAACAAGCCCAGCCAAACACCAAGCCCCGTGCTCCTCACATCCTGACTCAAAACAGACATCAACAGGGGATGTGACAAGCTGTGCAACACCTTAGCTCATCCCCGCAGTAGCTTTCACCCACGTCTTGTCCCATCAGAAGGAAGTTTCCCCACTAAAAAATGTCAAACTGTCTCAGAGAAGGATGCTTTACACGATCTAATGCTGTTCATAACTCTTTCCAGCGAGTTGTTTTGGATTGTTTTAACACATTGGCAGTCTCCAGAGCCTGATGGCTGTTGGTAGCAAGCTGATACCTCACACCTACACAGCTGAACACAACTAATAGGCTCCTGCTGGGCTATTATTTTCTCACCCATTGCACTGTTCCAGCAGCAGCACTACCGAGTAACTCCACATCAAAAGAAAGGCTGCTGAGAATGATCTCTGTCCTTCCCTGGGCCTTGAACAGTGTACAGAGTGCCTCGAGCAAAGCTGTGGCATTGAGGAGAGGAAGGAAGGTTGATGAAAAGTCCATGCCTGACCTTGCAGTTGCAGTGAGCCTTTTGTACCATGAAAGAAATCCAACAGACACTGGAAAAGATGAGGAGGGAAGGAGGACCACATGTCTCACCTCCGTGGATGCCAGAACATTCCTGACCAGTTAGCAAACCTGCTTCTCATCCAAGATGCTCTCTGATGTGACATTTTTGCTGTGCACATCCTTGCACTGGCAGTCCGTGGCTGAGTGAGTGTGCGATTCCACAGATGGTACTAAGAGGTTCTAAAGAGGTGCGACCAAAAAAAAGATACATGGCTTGGAGTTGCTCTGGTAACAGCATAGCCAGTGCTCTCAAGTACAGTTCTCAGAAATCTCAGCGGTGTCTTCATATTCATCCCTCTATCCTTTAAATACATCTCAAATTGTAGCACAGCACCAGCACAATGAAGTGATTAATGCAGAACATGTGTCCATCTGTGTTTTCATGCTGGAAAAATATAGACTCAGGCTTGAGACAGGATGTTACAAAACAACTGCTCTGACACCCCAGCCCCTGGTCTCCTCCAAACGTCAAGTGTCCTAGGGAAAGTGGGAAACCCACACACCTGTAAAGGTAAAATCTCTTCCCAGAGGTGTTCTGAGAAAACTCATGGCATTCAACCGTGCAGGAGAGACTCTTAAAACTTTCAATGAGATAAGACCACCACAGAATCCTTCTGGCAAGACAGAAACTGATGTATCTGCCATGGGTTCACCAAAGGATGCCTCCCTCGTTGGCTGTGCAGCCCAGCCCTAGTCACTTAGGGCAGGAGCTTTGCTTGTCCTCACTTGAGCTTTGCAGCTCGATGCCAGCATCTCTACAGTCACTCTGCACCATGTCTATTCTTCTGAGCAGTTTCTTAGCATTCTGTCTGTATTGCTGGAAATAGAAACACTAGAATCTGTAAGAAATGCCAGGATTTTCCCTTTGCCAGGTGTGTATATTTCTGCAGTGAGACTTGCTCTAAGGGATGCATCCGCACAAGGGCAAGTGGTTCTCCCACCTCCCAAATGCTCGATGTCATTGCCAGAGCACATCTACAGGATCAGGTTGACAGAATTAAGTTGATGGATCCCTTGTCAAGGAAGGAATAGCAAGCAGCTGCTGGGATCTGCCCATGGTAGTAGTATCCTGCCCTGGCCTAGCCCAGCAAGCCTCAATCCACCATGTTTTTCCTGAGTGGAGAGCCTCTAAATCAAGTTATCCCTAGGAGAAGGACACTCCAGGGAAACACTTCCATTACTTTCTCAGGAATCAGGAAGATGTGGCTTCCTCTTATTCTTTCCCATCCTCACAGCTCAAAACCAAACTCCATCTGGGTGTTACCTCCTGTAAGGTGCCTCCTGGAGGGAGGAAAAACAGTTCTGCCCCACTCACATGAAGTTCTCCCCCTGTCAGCAGGGTACAAGCAGATGTTTTTTCCTTACGACAATAACCATGTATGTGGCAGATCTGTCTCCATGTTTACCCCAGGCCATTCCCAGGCACAAACATAATTCCCAGGTCTGCTTCACTGACCACATCCTTGGTGCAGGTAATAAGGTTCCCACAAAGCCTAGCCTGGCCTTAAGATACTGCAAAGGTCTCCCTGAGTCTCTTTTAGCAGAGAATTTGTCTTCGTAGACAAACACTGTCTGATATCAGCACTGGGAACCACAGGAGGACGGTTGCAGACCAAGTTTGTAGACCAGAGAGGGGTTGTAATTGGAAACAATACCTTTATTAATCCAATTAGTTCATCTAGAGAAAGTAGACAAGCTGTTGGGACACAGGCTATTTCTTTCCGCTGCAGCCCGCTATTCAACCTTCAAAACAATGTGATTTTGAGCAATCACACAGAACGTAATCAGTTGCTAAATCTGGCAGGAAAGCAGGGTTTCCTTGTTTTCCCAAGTTCATGTGAAATTTCGGATGCTTGCCAGGCAGGGGAGTACATGTGTATGTGAGTGTGATGTGTTGGAGTGACAGGGAGAAGACAAAATGTTTCGTGGTTATTTTTATCTGGGGTTAGTGGTGACTCAGAAGGAAATCAGTTAGACCAGCAAACAAACAAGACAAATCAGGGTGGCTTTGCCTGTGTTGGGAAGTGTTGAGGGAACCTGGCATTCCTGTTGGCCTCATTAGTAACAAAGAGGTTGTGAGTGCTCGATACCCTTGGTTCTTCATCCCTGAACCATCATGGGGCTGGGAAACTCAGCTTCTAGTGATTATGGCTTGAAGCTAAGACCCTTCCTCACCCTAGGGAAAGTTCACTGACCGCTGGATGAAGTAGCCCAGTGTTAACAATCTAATATTTTTAGACTGAACTTTGTTTCACTGGAAAGTCTCCCAGCAGCTTTTAGATTGAAGAGCTACCTTAAAGGATGGCCCATCAGCTTGGAAGACAGCAAGGAGGAAAAAAAGAAGAAGAAAATACACCCTCACTGGGTCTTTAAAGCCCATACAGTTCTGCACAAGGGACCTGAGCTTCTCCTGGGACCTGAGCTTGTTTATTCAGACCTAACTGGTGCCTCTTGTCCCTCCCCTGGAGATGCGAAGTTTCCAGGGCTGTTCTACCACCTTCCAAATTGCATCAGATTTCCTCTCCCAGGAGACCCCAGAGAAGAAGCAAGTTGTGCTTACCTGCCTGTGCAAGGCCTGGTGACATCTCCTTGGCAGGAAAGCAGAAGACCAAGGGTAAAATTTAATCCCTAATGTAATTCTTCAATTAATCATTTCATCTGCAATTAAGCTAAAGCAGACTTATCAGCTATCTGGGTCAGACCTCCCACTTCCACTTCCCTCTACCAGGCTTCATCTTAATCAGATACAGGGCACGATAAGGGTTAGTCTCCAGTGAAGGGAACTCATTTTGATATGGTAATTAGAGGTATCAGCATTAAAAATGCAGTTGTACTTCCTCTCACAAGCTTATTGCTTCAAGTGATTTAATCCAAGCGAATCCAATACAACCTAATGTGTTCATTAGTTTCCATGATGATTTTTTCAGAGCTGTGACTGTGCATGAAGCTCTCCTATCTGCCCATTTACACCGTGTTCATCTCTAATGTGAAAGCATGTGAGAGCAATGCACATGGCCATACACATTGCAGGACTAAAGAGGGTTGCAAAGGATATCATGGTTTTGTTTATTTATATTGGACCTTCAGAGGATGCTGGCATCAGACCTGTGTTGTGCTAAGCACCACAGGGAAAGCAGAACAAGGAGAGCCCTGAGGCAGCATCTGATAAGGTGCAGCAGGTGGATACAGGAGGTGGGATGGGAAAATCATAAAGATGTGGCACTTGAGCATCCAAAACATCTCCAGGGAAAGAACTGTTGCAGGAGGATGGCAATGTAACAGCTGCCTCTCAGATCAGGGTTTTGGGTCTGGGATTAGTGGTTTTTATGAAAGTTTGTAATAGACTACCACAAGAACTGGTCTCTCTGCATTTCTGGAACTGCTCTGGAGAACTGGAAAGAATTTGCCCCTGTTACACAGGGAAACTCTAGGGCTCCTGTGGAAGGCAGTTCAGCCGGTATCCACCCTGGGTATCCACACCCATTTGGCTCACTAGTTCTTATATTACTCCTTTTGCAAATAGTCTATTGCAGTTCAGAATATATAATGTTATATATTTTAAGCATTTTATATTTTACGTACACTCAGTATCAGCACAGATAAATAAACCCAAACGCAGGAGCCCATGGGTACAACCACTGGCAGAGGTGCCCACCCTGTTTGGCAAAAGCAGCTTCGAGCTCTGTGCCAAGTCCTGTGCTTCTCCGAGTCATCTTATCTAACACTGATGGCACGTCTCTTACTCTCTCAAATGCTTTTCATAGTGAGCACATGCTGAAAGCAGGGATGAAGCTAGCAATGACAATTTTTAGGATAAAAATTTCCATGTCTGATGGGAAGGGAAGACATGACAGCTCTGGGATTGCTTTCCTGCTGCCACAATTAAATCTGTGTGGAAAGACATCCTTAAGAAAATAACAGACTGAAGCAAACTGTTGAGATTGTAATAGTAAAGACTGAATTATTTCAATAGAAAAATTCCCTGAAGAAATAGTCAAGAATGTTTGGGTAATTTTCAGTCAGCTCTACTAAACCACACACATCTCCTGTGAGTCTTTGTCGAGAAGCAGCACCAGCAGGAATGAAATCAGGCACAAATATCCTGGAAAAAATTAACTTTCACCTTTCTGTGAACTTATTTGGAATGGAATGAAGCTATTGGGTAAAACCTTTTTGTTTGGTCCTAAATGTGGAAGAGGGAGTTAGAAATTTCTTCTCTGTGGAGTTTTACTCTGATGCAATAGGAGTTGAAACTTTAACATATTCATCCCTTTCTATGGAGATGTGGAAGATCTTTTTCTCAGGAGAGAGTTAAGTTGGAGCTTGATTTTTTTTTTTTTTTTAAATGAAGCTGTACCTTTTAAACACAAAGCATTTTAATCATAAAATGTTACCTGCAGTGATACAGAACAATAGGCCTTTTCTACCAGTCAGAATTTTAAACAATAAGCCTTCTTGTTTGGGAAGGAAAATAACAATTCTCTGCTTTCCCACCCTTAAATACATTCATTTAGGCTTCCATTTAATTAAATTGATAAAAATAAAAAAATAAAAAAAAAAATCTAAAAATCTTTCTTAAATATAATCATGCTACTTACTTGGTTCATTTTAACTATTTTTAAATTTAATATTAATGAAGAGCATGGCTCCTTTTTTCCCCTTTCTTCCTGTGCAGTTATACTTTTGTCAAGGTCAAAGCAATTAAGCTTTACTCTTCTGACATGACCAGCTGCTTGGAAGCCCGGGGGAGGTAGGAAGACAGAGTGTGATTTCAAAGGCGGAATGCTTGGGGGAGAAGAAAAAAGAAACACTCAGGTGCCATTTCTTTAGATAAAATGGGATGCTAGGAAACATTTAGCCTTTGTCACTGCAGAAGTATGTGTGGAATCTGGTGAATTTTACCTTTATTCCTTACTTCTAGCAACCACAGTTTCGGACAACAGAGCAATGACTGAAATGAAGACCTCCATGCCTTCGGGTACTGTTTGAGACGACACAGAGCATCCTGCCTGGCTGCTGATCCAGGACACAGGGCTTCCAGGGGCAGAAGCCATCTCTGCCAGCCTCATGTGAATGTTTCAGACACCCTTAGTGATCTCCAGCAGCTCCATGCTCCTGCACTAAGGTGACTGAATCAAGTATTGGACTCTGGGGACTACCACGGACACTTGGGCTTACAACACTTATAAGCTTATGAGTGCCTGTCTCTGGCTACCTGAAAACTGCATATTCTCCTCCCCTTCCCAGCTATCGTGAATGACTTAGGCAAACCTTTCTGAGACTTCTTTTCATAAGAGAAGTTAGTGTTTTGTATCCAGAACTCTATTCCTCATTTCAGAAGACACGTAAGTCACAAGCCAGGGCTTCCTCCAGCCCATACGACTTCTCAATGGGCTAGATGTCTCGAAAGTGACTCAAATGCCAGCACTGGGTCAAGATAATGGAAAAGGGGCCTGGTTCAAAAGGGTGATTTGGAAATGAACTGCACCATCCCAAATGTTTTGGAGATTACAGAGTCACTCTGAAAGCACATGCAGTCCATGACCAGAGGACAGTTGGAATGTGGAAGTTCCCAGATGTTTATATGGAATTTGGGCTGTGATTTTGCTGATGCTTGTGATAGACACACCTGATAAAATTGCAAACAATTTTTACTTTTGAGCATCACTCTCAGACATTTGAAAGTGACAATTCTGAAACACGATTTCACCAAATCATTGAATCCTAGAATCATTCAGGCTGGAAAAGCCCTCCAGGCTCATCTGGTCCAACCATCCCCCTACCACCAATGTCACCACTGAACCATGTCCCTAAGCACCACATCCAGCATCTCCTTGAACACCCCCGAGAACAGTGACGCCACCACCTCCCTGGGCAACCTGTCCCAATGCCTGACTGCTCTTTCTGAGAAGAAATGTCTCCCAATTTCCCTAGGAGAAATCTGATCCTTTAAGTTTGAGCCTGGATGGTCCAGTGGATGGCTAGGAAGAAAGAATAGCTAATAACGTGTTTCTGACAGCTTGGGGTAGAGGGGCTGAAGGTTACGTCTTTCTCCACTTTATTCAACTGCCATGGGCACTTGCAAGGCAGACAGGATGCCTGTAATTTCTAGAATGGATGGTTGCATAACTTGATAAAATGCTGACTGATTAGAAGCACTTCTCAGTTAATGACCATCAATTAATGCTAATCTCCGGTGAGTAGCAAAGAAAATAACAGATTCCTGCTGGCTACGCTGTGCTGTTGACACGGATCAGACAACATTCCTCCCTGCATTGCTGAATAAAACAAAGAGTGAAGAGTATCAGAGCATCATTCAGAGATGAATTTGGAGCATCCCGTTTTTGTTTACCATGAAGCATTTTGTGAGGACCATGTCCAACCATGTGCTTATTTTGAAAGCTTACTTTCACCACTGAAAAATATTTTGGTGATACTTTCTTCCTTGCAGCATGGAACATTGAGCTAGCTATGACATTGCCATCACATGGTGGTGGATTTTAGATTTGCCCTTGACCAACAATACTAGTTTTCTTAGTAAGTGTCAGACTCCAGGGCACTCACAGGACAATGACATCCAAATATCTTCCAGCTGATGGCTCTAGTGCACTACAGCAGTTCTCTACTAGAATAACAACCAAAGTTCATTTGTTCCATGTCCTCTGAAAGACAGGCAAAGCTTCAAGTAAAGAATAATACTCTCTGCCCTTGTGGCAGGCAGTGGCAAGGCCCTTCTGAGAAGGGCACCACTGTGCTGTTACCTACTTGGCATCGGTCATGCAGGGTTGGCACTGCTGAGACATCTCAGAGGTGGCTCCAGGGGCTTCTGAAGCAGGAGACTGGCAGGAGACTCCAATATCTGACATCCAATACCCAGTGCAAAGGCATAAACTGAATCCTCCAGGAGCTGCCCTCCTGTTTGGTGTTACTATGGGCTAATGTTTTTATAAGTGGTCTTTAACTCTCACGCTGTCCAGGCTTTAAGAAGGGAGGCGATCGTTTTGACATGTTTTCCCTAAAGAGCTCCGCTCTCTGCAGAAATGATGTCACTAGCACTTAGAGATGTCTTTGGAGGCTTCCAGGGGATTCTCTGGAGGTTTCTGGCTGTGAGCTCAGAGAGGCTATAAACAATCGTGTCTGCGCCATCAGCTCAGACTGCCCAGGATCTGTGCACCAGGGCAGAGCACCGTGCAGCATCGCTCTGCTCCAGCTGGTGGCTCCAGGTGGCCCACCTGTGTGCCTTTTCAGGAGACTGATTTCTCCAGGATCAGTTATCAGCTTCTTAATAACTCAACAACAACAAAAACCAACGTGTTATCCCAGCTAGAATCACGGGAAATGTCAGTGTGTGTGCTATCTAACGCTAATTAGGAAGTAATCGTTCCTAATGGCAAATTTTATGTCAGCTGTAATCATCACAATTGTAGAGCACGGGTCATGAACCCAAAAAGTTTAACAGCCAGCCTTTTCCCACGCAGACTGGCTGACACATGCCATTTGAAATGAGAAGGACAGAGATGAATGCGTTAAGGGAGGCCAGACCAGATGAAATAATGCAGAACAGCTAAGATGTCACATACCTGGGAGCATCATAATGTAATATATATTTTTTAGTACCATCAAGAACGTGGTTTGCAAAGCCCTTTGCTCATAAGGGCTCCTTGCTGATCACACATCCTCCTGGCAGGCCACAAAGAATGGGGAAAAACTTTTACTTTGGTCATCACCAAACCAACACAGACAACCAGAATAGCTCCTCTGAAAAGACTAGCATTGCATCCCCCCTGTTTCATCCTACCAATTACCAGTGTTTTTCTCCCTGACAGCTTACAAAAACATTCATTACCGTCGGACACAGCTTTTGTTCCACGGTGTTGGTACGTGAATGCAGTCCAAGACAATGCAGGAAAGGAAGAGCTGGCAAGATCATGCTCTCCTCCCACACTCCTGAAATTACTGAGGATTAAATCAAGAATCAGACGACAGTTGTTGCAAACATAGTTAAATGAGAGTTGCAAATGCAGAAGCAAAGACATGTGGGGCTTCTGTTCGAAATGTCCAATGCACAAAGGCTGGGGAAGCTGGAGGGAAGAATATTTGGCCAAAAGCAAACATCTGGGAAGTCGTTGTTGCCATCTGAGCTAGTCGCCTTCAGATGGGAAGTCAGTAGAGATCTAGTCAATTCTGTCAATGGGATGTTAGGTCTTTGGCATGAGCCAAAATAGACCAGATGAATCATGCTGTGAAAGTGACTATTTTCTCCTTTGGCGGCAAAGGAGTCTAGACTGATTAGCACAGTTGTAGATGTTTATAGGATGGACAGTATCTTCTTTGATATTGGCTCTGTTTTCCTGGTGTCTTGATTATTCTCACTATCTTAACCACTTGATTGCTCTGTGTAGTGTGGCTAAATGGTTGTGATGTTCCGAAGAAATTCAGTTGTTTCACTCAGCACAACACTACCTGCAGTCACATTAGTATGGGAAATCTCAAGTTACTTTAAAAGAAGAGAAAAAAAAAAAATAATGGAAAACCTTTTTGTAAATATTTTAGCAGGCTTCAAAATTTTAAGAAGAAGAGGTTTAACTTAAGTTTTCACATGTTCAACAAGCATTCTAAGGAGCAGCTGAGGTGCCTAAGTCTGACTCATTTCACAGGTCCTGTAATCTCTGCTTTGGAAAAAAAAAATAAAAATAAAGACATCTCCATCTATCAACATAAATGCACTGAGAAAATCTAAATCCTGGCAAGTATCTTCATCTCAAAAAGTGGTCAACATCTACAAGTTACCCAACGCCTCACCTCGTTGTACTGTTTCCAAAACCAGTGCCCTCACATGAGTCATTCTACAACTGCCCTAGGAAAACTTTATCTTTTGTACATCCATCAAAGAGCAGAGAAGCCTCTTGAGTGCCCCAGGATGTGAGAAGGTACATGTAATGTTTTCCCACTGGAAGAACTCAAGGAATATGCACAACTCAAGTGAAAAAAACTTGGCTGTGAGGATATGTGGAGCACACAAAAGTAATTGACCTACATATGTATGTATACCCCAGAGCAGGTCTACGCTTTTACTCATATCAAAGAATATTCAAATTAGGTGCCTAAACATGGGTGTTTATTGCTGTTTGAATGGCCTTGGGGTGTCCCAGATACCCACACATGGAAGAGAGATGAAATGGAGCCTTTGGAGAGTTGTGCTTCCCTAGAGCAAAAGTTGGAGCTCCTGGGACACAAGCATTTCAAAAGACATTAGATTCATAGATCATGAGCGACCACAGAAATAGGGCTTCACTGCTCCACTGCACGGTTAATGACACCAGAGGGTCAGAAGAATGGGATTCATTAGAAAAGAAGCTTCTTTCCAATGTCCAGGCTAAGGCTGTGTTAGAAAGACTGGGAAGTCTTCCTTCTGGATTTACTGCCTGCGGAGGCTAGAATTTCTCCATCACTGGAGGTAAAATAATAAATAAATAAATAAAGATATTTTTATGAAGCTATCTTCATGCAAAACCCTGCATGCAAAAGAAATGTAGTGGCACTGCTTACAGTGCAGGAATATTACAAGGCAACACAAAAGAGAAGGATGCTTCTAGCCAGGAAGATTCACCAATTTCTATTAAGTCTTTTAGAAAGAACTGATCACTAGCAAAAATAGTAAATAATAAAAAAATAATAAAAAAATAAAATCATTCTTACAGTGAATTAAAGCACTGTAGCTTTAGTGCCCTGTCCTCCCCCACATACACGATGAGGACAGTGGATGTAAACATGGTATTAATTTCCAGCTCTGTATTAATGCCTCATGACACAGAGAAAAATTATTTCCCCGCTCTGGGCCTTCGTTTCCCCACTGGTGAAACTGGAGGTACCGGTACTTACCTTCACTTTTCATTCCCATCAGGGAGCAGCGAAAGTGGGGCATCCCTGCAAGGGCTTCAGAAAGGCTTCAGAGGTGACTGAGGACTGCGGTGGTCTGCAGTACCATGTCTAGTACTGCCTCTTTACCCCGGAAAGCCTCCTGGGTAGATCTGTTACCTGAAAAACCATGCAGACACCCACACATTTTGCCATGACAGAGGAGCTCTGACCTCAGAAGATCTGAAGAACTGCAAAATCAGAGCCTAAAAGATCAGATCTTCTGCCTAAGTATGTGCTTCAACGCAGAGAGCTCCGCTGTGCTCCCGCTGAAGCCAGTATTAAAGTTCCCATTGACTTCAATAGTGGAACAACAAAGCTCTGGCACTTCAAAGGTTTCTTTTATGGTGCTTATCCTGCTAATAAGCACCGTCCATTCCTTTCAACAGGGGAGCCAGCCTCCAATTTGCTGACAGCACTTTGCTGTCCAGGGCCATAGCCCATGTTAATACAATCACAGCAGGTCGCCCACGCAGGCAGAGGGGACTAACAGCTCCCCCCTTCCTTCAGAAGCAACAGGGCCTTTAGCTTCCATCCAAGGCTTTGGGCTTGTGTTGGAAGTCCTCCTGTTTTCAATCCTGTGGCACAAATTGCTAACTCAGCCCAGTCCACAGAATGCTCAGGGAGTGCTTGGGCTATCATTAATTGAGCCTTATTATCACACAATTAACATCTGTATCTATTAGGGAGATGGAGAAGACCTCTATGGAGACTAGAACAGCTTGGAGATACCAGAACATCAATTCTCACCCTCACAGATGTCTTTAAAGCTGAGACAATTCTTGGGTGCAATAACATTTATCGTATTTTATTTTATTTTACTTAAATCTGTAGAAATTGGAGATATTTGAAAACTCTCCAAACATGGTCCTGGCCAGCTGGCTTTGCTCAAGTGAGGGGGTTGGACAAGATCACCTCCCAAGGTCCCTTCCCCCCCCAACCAGTCTGTCAGTCTGTGAAATGCCTTTAAGCACAGGAATGAACTGCCTGATGATCTGCAGTCAGGAGGGGATGCCTCTGTAGGAGACGGGTGATCACCCAGAGCTTCACTTTGAGGAACGTTTCCATATCATCACTTCTAATGGTGATAATCGGATATCGCAGTGGACACCTCGGGTTTTTTTGTGCACACACACAAATCAAATCTATGTTTGAACCATGAAAAAGGTTAAAAAAGATGTAGAAAAACAAATCTTACTCTGAATTCTCAGCTCAGCTCAGAGCGATATCAGATGCTTGGGGAAGCAAGACCCAGCCAGACACCAACTACATGCTCAGATGCAACACTGCCTTACAGGGCTCCTTTGCAGTGAAGGGGAGGAAATATCCTCGGTATTTACTATCCCAGAGAGGCAGGAAAAGCTTTTTCCTAATGCCACACCTACCCTTCACAAGTTCATGGATATGCCACCTGCTGTGACTGAGAGCAGTGTGGCTCCAGCATCCTTGGAACACCCCACAAGCAGATGTTCAACCACCCTCAGCTAGGCTAGGTAAGCTCAGACCCCTCACCTCCTCTGCAGGCTTCCCGAGGTCCCTCTGGACTTCAGACCTGTAAGGTTCTTGATTTTTTATTACCTGCAGATTTCCTGCCCTTACCTAGGTCATAGGACCTTGGATCACAGCACAGTTCAGGCTGGAAGGAACCCTGGAGGTGTACAGCCCAACCTCCTGCTCACAACAGGCTGGGCTATGGGGACAGAATGGGTTGCTCAGGGCTTTATCCAGGAAAATCTTGAAAATCTGCAGGAATGGAGACTGCTCAGCCTCTCCAGGTAGGCTGTTGCTCCTGTGGACCAAAGAGCATGAACATGCAGAACAGCAGCCCTCAGGCACTCCCCGCATCTCCAGCTGCCAGCCAGACACTGATGTTGGTTCTTTGGCTAATGACATGAGGCCTCACGCTGCAGATTGTTACTAAAACCATTTCTGCTCTTGCTGCTGCTGCTAGATAATGACAGGCTTCTTGCTCAAATACAATGCCAGCAAATGAGCTGATGCTGGGAGCTTCAAATTAATTGCCCAGTCAATGAAATCACACGTCCAGAGCAATGCTACTCGGGTTGTTTTCACATCCATTCCTTGCTTGTAAAGGATCAGCATTGAACATCATTTTGTCAATTTTGAGAGCCGGTGCTTGCTCAAGGTTTTGCTTCGGATAAAGGATTTGGTTTGCTTCAAAGAAAACAGGGAGAGCGTGAGCGAGAGTGCGCTGGTGCTCGAGCGCTGTGCAGAGCTGGGGCTGCCTGGCAGCATGTCACAGCCCACGCCGACAGCACAGCTAACAAGGAAACACGGCTCCTTCCCATCTCCAGCCCTGTTTTCTGACCTTTGCAGGAGCATGTAAAATACAGGAAATCAGTTGCCAGTGGTTTTTTCCACCTCCAAAAGAGCAGGAAAACAAGACAACAAACTAGAAAATGTCAAAAATCTTTTCTCACGAGTTGGCACCAAACAAATCCTCATGAAGGCTGGAAGCCCACGCTGCAAGCTCCTGCACTCTGGAAATTTTACCATGACACCTGGGCAGGATGCTACGTATTTATAAACAGCCATCGAGTCTTCCCTGCTGGGTCTTTGACCATGGCCAGCCAGCAGGGAAGTGAAGCCCTGGGAACTCAGAAATCCAAATAATGCCCTTGGTGCCCAAATCACTGGGAACATATTAAATTACTGGTCCTTGACCAGCAGGGCTACCAGACATTTTGCTTTACATATTGGCTTCCTTCCATATGCTGCTGCAGCCCCACAAGACCCCCTTTCTTCAACTGTAAGTTTGTTTTTTTTAAGATTGTTTGCCTTGAATCCAAAGGGTTTTCCGGCTGTGCTGGCTTAGAGTACACCCTAAGCATGAGAGCAGCTAGGCTTTGAAGGACAACGCAAGGCACTTTAATTCCACCGGCCTCTCACATCATTTAAAACAGACAAATATTTGAATTATTCTCTGGGCATTTGTGGAAGTCAGAAATGTTGATGAATGGTCTTGTTTAATTTCTCCCCTTCACCAGCTCATTGGTCTCTGCCCTGTAGATAAAAACACTTTGAACTTGTGGGTATTCCCAACCACTGAAAATGTCTTTATTACCATCGTTAAGTCTTCCAGACTTTGTATATATAAATCCAGACTGTCCTTTCTCAAGTGAGGGGCACTGGATGGGTCTGAGGAGGGGAGGTAGAGGGGTCAAAAAGACAAAACCGAACTGAACTGCTGCTGAAAGAAGAAACAATCGCCACATGCCGAAGGGATCCCAGCCTCTAAGCACAGACTGGGCTGGACATTTCAGCACAGGGCTGTTATTTTCTGTGCTTCAGAGAGTGGGTGCTGCTCCCCTCCCGGGCTGTATTCTTACTGTATGTGGAGGACATACCTAGGAAGCAGTGCAAGGATGGAGAAAACACCCTTCATCATAGAAGACAAGGGAAGAGGAAAACAGATGCAGCAGGGCAGCCTAGGGGATGTAGTTACACATCTATTAGCAGCTCTCCCATGGCTGTTCAGAGCTGCATGCAGCAGGGTGTGCTGGGGTTCCCCCGAGCCTTGTATCTTGCGACACAGCCAGCATCAGAGGGAGGATAACACCTTCGTGGCCTCCCTGTGGGTAAATTCACACCTGCCTCTTTCCTTTAGCCTCTGCTGATGAATGTCAGAGAGGATCAGGGCTGGCAGGAGTCAGGGGAAGAGGGGAGCCGGTGCAGCAGGGCTCAGTCCTTGGGGCAGGCAGTAAGATCTACAGGGCAACAGGGGCACATCTGTGCTGAACCCAGCTGGGGTGGGATTCATCTCAGCCTAAAGCAGATGAATCATGCCCATGAACTTCCTCCAGTGAATACAAGCTCCTCTCGTCACCAGGGAGCCCAGCTGTGCTGCAGGTGTGTGGAAGAGAAGGTTTCCCCTTCCCAGCCCCACACAGCCTTCATCCCACAACTGCGTTTGCCCACACTGCCCTTCACATGGGGAAACTGAGGCACCAGCACGAGTCAGGTTGATGCCCAGGCTCTGCTTTAATAATCTGGGCTTGGAGGACACCAAGTCCTGGAGTTTAATGTTTGTGTGCTTCTCAGTGGGATGTGGTGAATGAAGAACATTAGGGGGTAGGTAGCATTTGCTACCCCAGCAGCTGCAAAGTGGTTTCGGGTGATTATGGGCAGCTAAGGGGTTGCTCTCTGGAGGAAGGATGAAGCCAGGAGAGTAAGAGCATTGGATGGTTTGTTAGAAAGGCACAGGGAAAGTAGCTCTGTTAAGCAGGAGGTGTATGGGAAGGTGTGCAAGTGGCCAGAGCAGAGCTCATTACCAGTTGCTCCTCAAGTCTAGGATGACTCAAGTCTGATGAGTCCCAAAACATAAGGGTGAATTAGGATGTAGCTGACTATGGGGGTGTTTGAGTAAGAGCTGAGAAGTTTCACTCTAGGGACAAGGAGCTCCTTTTCTGTGTCACTTACAGGATGCCAAATAAACAGCACTGTTGTTGCACAGACAGCCAAGCTCTCCAGGATATGGGTTGGCTAAAGAGGTGCAAGGTGAAGGATAGGAAATATCCCCCTTGCAGCTCCCATGAAATACTTGGATCCCTCCCACTGTGCCTGTGGAGGAGAAGCCCATCACTTTTGTGCTGGTACCATCATGCTGACAGCCATCAGGCAGCCAGATCAAACCACCACCTGTGCTGGTGGCCAAAAGCCCCCTTCTAGCCAGCCCCAGCCACGTTTGGACCCGCAGGGCATGCAGGTTGGTTGCTGTTACCTGGACCTGTTTGAAATCAGGGCCAGGACTTGTTGTGCTTAAACCAGTTTTTCATTTCAGGCCCTTATCAGCCGAGCGTGGTAGATGTGGAAGCTGACATGGACACCTTAATTATTTTAATGGCTACAGGATGGGAAGATGTGGGCTTGGGCTGCACAATGAAGCTGTAGGAGGTGGGGGCTGAAAACAAAAAAGCTTTCCTTCTTAATCAGATGCTCAAAAGCAATTAGAGGAAAGAAAGGTGGGGAAAAAAATGGCATGGAAAACCACTTGTCATTTAAACACTTTATTCTCCTTTAACACGTTTGCCTTACTGTGAGAGAAGTTTCCTAAATTAATAAAGACAACCTACAGTGTAATGAGGCAGCACAGGGCCCCCTCAGCCTCAGCTGGCACCTATCGTGTTTGCAAATCTTGGGAACAATCACGGGCTCACCTGAACAAATAACTGTTTGGGCTTCCTGCTCCCTTATCTCTCCCTGCTGCATCGTCCAGCTCTCCTGCACTGTGCGTACCCAGCAAGAGCAAGCCTGCGCCTCCGAGCCTCCTGATGTGATTAACTGTGGCATCTTTAATAAAACCTGCAGCAATATTTCCTTTTGTAAAGCAGGGTGAAGATTTCATTTTTCTTCCCCTCCTCCTTTATTTTGCCAAACTCCATTTTTCTTTAATTGTATAATTAATCAGGCACTGAAGCATATGACAGCTAGGCTTAAATTTAGTTCTCCCTCCTCCTGTGCAGCCTTGTTGGATATAGCTAGGTGGGCAAACACAGAGTTGTATTTGTCTGAGAAAGCAACACAGAAATTGCCAAAGACCTTTACCCCACCGAGCCCCCAGCATCTTGTCTCCAAAGCAACCAGCATCAGGCATGTCAGAGAGCGAGAGGGGGCACTGGAGGAGAACCTAACACCAAAGCACGTCTTGCCCAAAGGGGAAGATGTTCCTAACCCTGAAGGTCCTCTGCAGTGAGCGTGGCTGTGCCTGACACACAAAGGACACACACAACGCACACATCCTTCCTGCAGCCCGGTGCTGAGCTTTGCTTTCACTCTGAGTGCCCGTAGGACAGTCCAGTCTACCTGATCCTTGGCTGACCAAGTGAGGAAGAGGAATGCGGGTGAGTCCTGGAGGCTGCTCAAAGGCTTAGACCTTGTGCAAACAGCAGTGGGTGATGTGGGATGGACGATGCTCTGCAATGTGCAGAACTCCAGGCACAAAAAGCTAAAATGTGAGATTGTTTTGGACCTACACTGATCTCTACAGCAGGGAAGTGCAGCATAGAGCTTGCTGGTGTACAAGGCTATGGGCTTTAGCTATTTTATGTTTCCTGGCTGTCCATGGCTGTCCATGTCGGGACATCTGCTGGTGATGGGCTGGAGGACTTGGCAGGCGAAGGGTCTGGGGAGATGGGGTGTTTGATAGGAAGGGGGATGAAAAAAGGAGCATAAGGGTGAGATCCTGGTCTGAGGAGGCACTGGGAAGGAGTTCTTATTGAAATAATAGAAAAAAAAAAATAGTGAATATACGTATTTAAGAAACAGAGAGAAACAGAGTGAAGGAGAGATAAGATACACAAAGTACACACACACGTATTTATGTGCACCACCCAAATTCCCAGATGCAAGTAGCCCTTATTAGATCAAAAGTGAAGGATTGCCTTGTGAAAAATAAAATAAAATGAATCAAATTGCCAAAAGTGTGAGGTTTTCTAAGCGGGAGCAGGCTGGGGAGAGCTTTCACTGGCATCTAGTGGTGTGTTGCAGAGGCAGAGTTGCTGCAGCTTCACCTCCCAGCTGGGTCTCCCTGGGGCAGCAGGGGCTCTTTCAGACAGGGGAGTCACTGGGAGGTTTAGAAAGAGGCATTTTTGGACCTGGTCTAAACCTGACTTCAGCTATGAAGCTCTTTTGGGAAACCACGAGGATCTCTGAGTCCATTTCTGGCAGCATGAGCCAAACCTTGGGCTTGTATCAAGGCACCTCTGGTCTCTTCTCTGAGAGGTTTTGGACTTTGGGTCTTTGCGTGAGCCTGAGGGGGCAGCAGGCAGGTGCATGTGTTTGAAGGAGAGGGCAAGCTGTGGAGGGGACCACCTGGCTATATGCAGCTCTTGACAGAGAGGAAGAGAAGCTTTGAGGGGATGGGTCATCCATCCACACCCGTGGCCTTCCATCGGGGTCTGTCCTGCCTGTCTAGGACCCGCTGTGGGACAACCGCATGCACCAAAACAAGACCTGAGTAAGGCAAACTTGATATTTGTGTGTCTTCTGCCATGTGTGTGTGATATAAAGATGGTTAGTTCTGTATGATTTCCTCCTCCCCTGGACTGGGACACCAGGGGCACCTCCACTGCTCATACTGCTCCTGCCTCATGCTAGTGGTTTGGACTGGGGTAAGAAACACGTCAGCAGCCTTTAACCAAGGCACATACGGTGTGTAGACAACATCTGAACTCCAGCAGCCCTGCAACCTTCCTTGCATGAGCTGAGCCAGGCACCTCACCGTCTCCTGCCTCAGTTTCCCCGAATCAAAAAGCAGGGGAATCGCATGTCTGCAGCCCTGTGCCACGCTTCGGGCAAGCTTGGAGGTGGTGGTTTGAGAAGCAGCAAGTCCAGTATCAAAAGCAGGCCATCCTGTAGCCCCCCTGCCCCTGGGACCCATCCTGCTGAATCAGTTCCTTCTTGCACATGCTCCTAAATCCCTTGGAGAGAAACAGCCAGGGCTGGGGCTCCCTGCAGAGTCCCAGGCAGACCCTGGCAGGTCCGAGCACTTTCTGTGAGGTCCTGATGAGGCTCAGCCTCTCCCAGGCACTGCTCACCCCTCTGCTAACTCACAGAATCATAAAAACATTTAGCTTGGAAAACACCCCTAAGATCATCAGTCTGTGAGACATGAGAAATAATTGCTAATTCCCAACTGCTGTTGATATCTATCCATTTGAAAGATGCAAATCCAAGAAGAACATCATTGCTTTTTAATAATTACTGCTATAATTAAAGACAATTTCATGCAGCTTAGTGTTGCATTAAAATATGTCCTGATACCAGATTTAATATTGCTCTATTTTGTTTCCTTGCTTTGCTGGGTCACTCCTAAGTTTTAGGAATATTTCAAACAACTAGACCGAATGAAATATCTATTTGATATAAAGTTGAGCACTGAATGTTTATTTAGTTTGAAAGATGAATAATTGAGTGCCCTGGGGTGCTCAGCTGGTGACATTTCAGTGGTTTCTGTGTCAGACTGTCACCTCGGTGTCCACTTTGCACAGCCCGTGTGTTACCTTCATTCTTTCAGCCAGCATCATGAGGGCTCCTTTGCTGGTGCGGAGCCTTGCTGGCTGCTTCCCCCCACGGGGTCACAGCAGTGCCCACTATCCCGCATCTGTCCACCCCCAGCACCTCCCTGAGCAGCTCCCAGCTGCACACAGCCTGGGAGGGAGGAAGGACGCGCTCAGCACCACGACAGCAGCCGCACAAAATGCTGCTGCCAGAAGCGGTCGCATCCTGACCAGGGCAAGAACTACAACTCCCAGGAGGCAGCACGGAGACCCCCCCTAACCCCCCCCCCCCAATCCTTCCCACCCCCTCCCCAGCCCCAGGCTGCCGGGGGGCTGCAGGGATGCCCATGGGGCTGGGCTCTTCTCTCCCCCCAGTGCTACCACCAGCAGCGGTGCGGCGGTGGCGTGGGAACCCTCATCCAGCGGCCGCCCTCTGCTCCTCCAGCCCTTGCTCCCTGCCTTTGTTCAGCTTCACCCTTCCTCCGGTAGCTCTCGCTGAGCTGGCCGCAGACTTCCTTTAGGTCAGCCCAGCTGCGGCCGCAGAACGGTTCGTGGGCAAGTGGCAAGCGCATCGGTGGCCCTGGTTGCCCCGCAGGAGAGAAATGCCAGCCAGGGGCTGATGGCTCGCCCAGGTAAGATGCTTTTCGGGCCAACCGATGTGTCCGGGTAGCCCGAATGCGATGCAAAGCGATCCTCCCTGCGATCTGATGCTGCCCTTGGTTGCGGAGCTGGAAGGAAAGGCGGGATTTGGATCTGTAGGATCTGGATGCTTAAAAAGGAAAGGAAAGGAAGAAAGTGGGGAGGAATTTCTTCTTTTATGCTGATTGCAGTTTGGTGCTTTTTGTCCAAACCCGGAGGCAAGTGAAGTGCTGCTGCAGATTTCCTGGCTGCAGGGTCCTTGGTGGCTGGAGGCTGAATCTGCTGCCTGCCCAGGGGGTTGGTGACCTTCCTGGGTAAAAATGTGCTTTTGAGTTTTACTGAGCCCTCTTTGCAGCCTGCCCAATGCTGAGGCTTGGTCTGCTGAATTAAAACCAGTTGTAGGGGCAAATATCTGCTCCCCGACCTGGGGAGGGGGCTGACTCCTCCACTAGCAAACTCTTGACCAAGGTCCTGCTCCAAGTGTGTGTGTTTTGTCTCTGCTGACTCTAGAAAGTTTGCAGGTAGTTGGGTTTATATATATATATATATATATATATGCATATATATGCATATATATATGTATATATATATATATTTTTTTCTGTGGTTCTTCTGCCTAGCATGGTGAGTTCAGCTTGGACAGGGGCACCGTTGTGCTCTGGTGGTAGGGCCACCCCCAGACGTCAGTGGGGAGCCAGGTGGGCTGGCCGAAGGGTACAAACGCTGTGACTAAATCTGAAATAACTTTCCCCATTATAACTGTCCTCTGAAATCAGAAATAGCTGTCCCTCATTTACCGCTCGGAGCCTCTTCCTCTGAGGAGCATACAGCTGCAGACCCTGCACTGCTGTTGCATGTGGAGGTCTATGCACCAAATCCGCTTGTCCCCAAACCCGCAGCATGTCCCCTTCCCAGCCCCTACACCTCAGTGACCAGCTCCCCAGGTTCTCATCTTTTCAGACCCAGCCTCCCCAGCCACCCTGAGCTCCAGGGACAGATCCCACTGGCAGCCCACGTCCCTGCTGGCAGCCTGCCCCATACCTGGTGATTTTGGCAGCAGCACCTTCAGTTATCATTGCCATCAGTATAAGCCTGGCCAGCCACATATACTTTCGTTGACAGAAACTGCCAGCATCAATATCTTCCTCCCCTCAATCCTTCTGGCTCCTGTCCCTGCTGGAATTCATGGTCTTGATAGGAGATGTTGCTCACATCTCTGTTGGCCCTCATTTATTTTTTTTAATGGCAATACATAGGATGAAGGCCCTGCTGTCGATTGACCCCTCTGTGAAGAGGACAAAGCTGCTTTAGCTTTCTGCATCTTGCTTCTCCAGTTGCACACCAAGGACATCACTGACCTGTGTTCCCCCATGCATGGAGGTATGCTAGCCCAAAGCAGCACACCCCAGTTTTGCAGCTGGTGCCAAGTTTGGTTTTCATCTGGGTTTGGGGGATTTTGGTTGCTGGACAGTCACTCCTTAAAAAATGGGAGCAATTACAACAGTTACTGCAAAGTGCATAAATTGCTTATTTACTCAGGAATCTTCTTGGTAAAGGGCCAAATAACTATTCTGAGAGTAAAATCATTAGTGCAGCAATAGCAGAGCCAAAACCTCGGTGTCATTGCAGTGATGAGTGAATGTCAAATCCCCTCACTGCCAGGGGAAATTAGTCTGCTCCTGCTGTCTCTGTTGGAGTACAACAGAGCCTAAGGCCTGAAAGGTCTCAGCTTCAGGCCCCCATGGAGCAGCCAAGGTGCCACCCGTTGTGTTTACCTAGTGAACAAAGCTGGTGGAGAAGAAATAATGCTTTAATTTTCCCTTTATGTTTTCGGTCCAGCAGTCAGAGTCTCCGGGAATGCCAAGGAAGCGTCTCCAGGAGATCAGAGGAGGCAGAAGATGTAGTTACAAACATTGAAGCTGCAGCTGAGGTGAAAGGAGGCTGAGAAATGAGGAAGACCACGTGCTCCTTGTTGGCCTAGAGCTGGCATTCAGTGGCAGCACCCTTTCCCGCACAGGGAATAAAATGCATCCATTAGAGTACCAAAAGTACACTTTGATGTGTGCGTCCTGATGGTTTCTGTACCCTCCCAGGCAGTCTGTCCCCATCACGCCGTGGCTTTGTGGTGCTACCACACTGGGCACAAGGCTCCACCACCATGAGGGACTTGGTGAAGTGCATGGTGTTGAAGACACACGTGTGTCAGGAGTGTGGCAAGTCCTTCAGCAAGAAGGGAAACCTGAAGAGACACCAGCGAATCCACACAGCAGAGGAGCTCTTCACCTGCAGGGAGTGTGGGAGGCGCTTCACCACCCGCGGCCACCTCACGACCCACCAGAGCATCCACACAGGAGAGAGGCCTTTCTGCTGCAGGCAGTGCGGGCGCTGCTTCCGCCTGGAGATATGCCTGGCCGCCCACCAGAAGACACACACCAAGGGTGGCCCCTACCTCTGTGCCCGCTGTGGCAAGAGCCTGAGTACAAAGATCTACTTCAACATCCACATGCGGACCCACACGGAGAAGAGGCCGTTCGCCTGCACTGAGTGTGGGAAGAGCTTTGTGAAGAAGGGGACGCTCACCGCCCACAAGGAGATCCACAAGCGGGAGAAGCCCTTCAAGTGCCCTGACTGCAGTAGGTGCTTTGGGCAGAGCGCTACGTTGCTGGCCCACCAGAAGATACACCTTCGGGGGGGGCCTTTCATATGCACTGAGTGTGGGAAGAGCTTGAGCACCAAGAGGTACTTCAACGTTCACCAGAGGAACCATGCAAAGCAAAAGTCATTGGAGGGGAACATCAACGGTGTGTCTCTCCATGTCATCCAGATTAAAGAGGAGTCTGACTTTGCCTTTAAGTCAGAAGAGAATGTGTTGGAATATATGCTTTATGAAGGAGGTGGAACCCAGGGGTGTAGCGCACCTAGAAACCCATCTGGTCCTAAAAGTCCTCCATGGAAAACCCAGACAAAGGAAGAACCAGAGCCACCCAGTGATGACACAGAAAACATAACTGCGATAGCCTGCCAGAAACCTTACATCAAGGAAGAGCCAGAAGAAAATGTGGACTATAAAAAGCTCTTTGATCCAAAGATCCCAGTGATGGCTTTACTGGGAAGACAGATTAAAAACGAAGGAGATGCTGATGGGCAGCATGACTGGGAAGTTCCTGTAGCAGGTAATATGTTGCTCCAGGTGAAGGAAGAACCACAGGAAAGCATTGAGTTTGGGATCCACTGGGGGCAGAAGCCAAATCTCAGTGCCATCCAAAAGATCCAGATTAAAGAGGAAGCTGGTGTGGAGGCTGACCACCAGCAGTGCCAGAGCCCAAGGAGGAAGCCAAAGAAATGCAATCAGCCCACTAAAGTGGGGATACTGGAGAACCAGGAGAAATCCAAGTCCAAGAAGGATCTCTCAATGAAAGGAGCTCCCAAAGGCGAACGGATATTCCCCTGTCCCGAGTGCGGGAAGAGTTTCAATCAGAAATCGAACCTCACCAGGCACCGAAAGATCCACACGAGTGAGGGGCCATACAAGTGCAGCGAGTGCGGGGAGAGCTTCCGCATGAACCGCAAGCTGATCCGGCACCAGCGAGTCCACATGAGTGAGCCGTTCAAATGCACTGAGTGCGGGAAGAGCTTCACCCAGCGGTCGAACCTGGTTCGGCACCAGAGGATCCACACCAAGGAGGAGCCCTACCAGTGCCCTGAGTGTGAGAAGACCTTCAACCAGAAGGCCAATCTCTTCCGGCACCAAACAATCCACGTCCGCATGGGGCCTTGCAAGTGCACCAAGTGCGGGAAGTGCTTCCCCCAGAAGCGCCATCTCATCAAACACCAGCTGCTCCACTCCCGAGGTGGGGCCTACAAGTGTGGGGCCTGCGGGAAGCGCTACCGGCTGAAGAAGTACCTGCGGAGGCACCAGAAGATCCACATGCGGGAAGGAGCTGCCCCTCATGTGAAGCGCGGGGAAGCCATGAGGACTGGTGGTGGGCCCCACTATATGGAGCAGGGAGCACTGGCCCCCATGAAAAGTGAAGAGGAGAGTTGAGAGTCTGGGACCTGCTTCTGGGGGAAGCCCTTTGGGAAACTAGGGAGACAAAGTCTGTCAGCCATGTGTGTGGTATCACGGGGTGGGGTGAGTAACCTGAGGGGACAGCGAGGCTGAGGGGGCAGAGCCCTAACAGAAACAGGTCCCCTTCTTCTGTTTATTGAAGAGGGCCAATGGAGTATCCTTTGCTCACCCTTTGTGGGATGGGGCTGAAGAGCCAACTCTCTTCAGAGCACTTAGAATCACAGAATGACAGAATGGTTTGGGTCAGAAGGGACCTCAAAGCCCATCCAGTTCCAACACCTCCCACCAGCCCAGGCTGCCCCCAGCCCCATCCAGCTGGGCCTTGGGCACTGCCAGGGCACTCCTCTGGGCAGGCTGGGCCAAGGCCTCGCCTCCCTCACAGGAAAGAATTTCTTCCTAATATCTGATCTAAATCTACTTGGAAATGGAGGGATGAGATCTTGGCATCCTTGTAACTGGGATGCTTGTGTCTCTAAAGCCTGCCAAAATTATGGATGCAAAAATTGTTTTGTGAGGACATTGTGTAGCCAGGAGGACTGGGAGGGCTTTATTTTTATTGTATCAGTGTTTTTGAGAAAGCTGGAGGAATCCTATTCCATTGAAGCAAGGGCTTAAAGAAGGGATCCACATTCTTCTTCCCCCTCTCATGGCTCTGATCCTCACCTTGATCCCACTGGGCTGATGGACCTGAATTGCTAGTCAATGAGTGGTATGGATTTGGGAGTAATTGCTGCCAACAAGACAAGGGTTTTAAGCCTTGAATGCCCCACATCAGGTTCCCAGATTGGTTTAAACCAAGTCCCTGAAAGTAAATTAAGCAAAAACAATGACTGTTTTCCAAAGCTGGCTGGCAGTTTGAGTTCTGGTTTCTCTCCCACAGCTCCACTGTTTGGATGTAACTGAGAATGACTTTTCTTAGCATTTAGTGCTTTTATGTCTCTGATGAACCAGGACTGCCTTTGCCACAAGTCCCAGAGGCATCAGCAACCACCAGCTTGAGCTGACACTGGAGCTGCTTCTCAGCTGCCTTCTTCTCTTCCTGTCACTGTGAGGCTTGTGGTAGCATATTGACTTCACTGGGCATTACTTAGGGAATTCAAATGAAGCAGCAGGATTAGTTGAACAGGTCTTCAGGCTATGGACAAGAAAACTGGAAACTATTTCCCTGTTGAGATGCTTTCTCTTCCTCTCCCTGGTGTAAAGAGGACTGTGCAGCTACTAAAAGCATGGACAGTTCTTTATCACTCACTGCTAATGATGGTGTTTGAATATTCCCTGGCCAGAGTGATCTTTGTGTCTGGAAAGTCCCTGGTGAAGTGGGGATGTGGAGGGAATCCATGAATCCATGAGCCACTCCCCAAGATTTCTTGGCAGCACTGTTACGTGACCACTTGGGCACAGCGGATTAAAAACACATATTAGGGTTTGTTGTGTTGCTGTAATTACTAGAGTCCAAGGGGCAAGCGGGAAAGTGTTTCATGGTGAAGTAGTATCTCTACCTCTCTGGTTCTGTGCAGGAAAAGAAACCCCCTCCCCACCCATGAGGCCCATACCTCCACTTTGCAGGATATGTTGCAGATGGCATCTTATTGACTGAAAGTCATGCAGCTACCTGCAGTGAAACTTTGGACCCAAACTACTGTTTGGCTGCACTGACTGCTTTACAGCAGCTGCCTCTCCAGGTAGGAAAACTGAGGTATGGAGGTTAGGAAGGGAACAGGACAAATGGTACTTGAACTTTACCTTTACCACCTAGTTGGACACCATTGTGATGAGGTGTTGTGGTGACTCAAGCCCAATACTGTGTACAGCTGCCAAACCCCAAAAACACAGCATAATCTTGGTGTTTAGAGTCTCTCAACATAGTCATGCTTGGGATGTGATTCCAAACTACGAGACAAGCTCTGACTCAGCTTCTGAAGGAGCCTCCATCTCTATCCAAACCTTCAACTGTGAACCATAGCCAGGTCGGCTGATCTGAAAGCTTCCCCTCAAATCCCTCTGGCCTGGTGGAGAATCATATCTGGGCAGAAAAGATAGATATACAGGGGTAAACAACAAGTTGAGGATGTTTTAGTGGAGCCCAAGGGTCACCCTTGCTTGAAGAATGGGTCTGGGTTGGGAAGATGTGTTCCTCAGAAAGAACATGGCTAAGCCATCTTGCAAAGAAAAACAGCTCCTGTTAGGCTTGCTGAGGAGCAGAGGTACATCAGAGCCCTTCACCAGGGAAAAAGTAATCACCAGATGGATGGCATTCATTTCCTGTTTCTTAGTCTAGCGTAGTGCTGTAAAAGATTTTACCAGCAAGGGGATCTGGTATGGGAGTTTTTCCTGTTGTATTATTGTGCCCTTCCTTTGACCTGGATGAGGCAGTTCACCATGGCTAATGTGGGTATCCCAGCTTCTGGAGAAAATCCAGGTTAAAAGTTTGTAATATCTTCTCAATAAAGTAAGTATTTAAAGAACAAAAGCAAAGAAAGTGAGCCTCTTTTCTATTCGTTTGTGGGTTTGCTTTTATCAGCTGTCACTGAGAAAACCACACTACTTTCCACCCATAATATGCCAGGAAATAAAAGCCAGAGCAAGATGGGTGCCAGTGGTGGCCAAATGGATGTGGTTGTGAAGACCCTTACAGGCTCCACTGGCTGCATTGACCAGCTCTCCAAGAACTGCTCTGCAAGCTCAGACCCTAATGTACAGACCCTGGGGCTCCAGCCGCTGACCCACTGTCACAAAAGGAATTATGCACTTCACTCAGAAGCAGCAATATATTTATTGATGAAAATAGTGATTTAGCAGGACTTAATCTGAATGAGACAGCAATTTAACAAATTTAACAGCAATTTTAACAAAGGTAAATGCAATGTTAGCAATGTTCATGATGGCAAGGTCACTTGATTATTTACTGCATAGGAGATAGGGTCAGACTGAAAGCATCAGAGACCCTGTGTTGAGTCACAAGGCGCAGAATTGAGTCCCTTTTGCCATCCAAGCTTCAAGGAGTCTAGATATGACTGGATCCTATCCCAGTGCTGGATTTAACAGTTTTGGCCTAAAGGATTATATGCACAATCAATCCTTTATATCAATTAGCTAAGATTGCAAAGTTTCAGCGTACTTAGCAAATCATTTGCAAAGTTTCAACAAGTGAGCTATTAGTTGCTCATTATCTGCCACAGATAAAGAATCTCTCAGTCCCAAGGAGTAACCTTGAGGAACATCCCTGCTAAAGGGGAAGACCCTGTTATGCAGTCCCCTGTAGTACAGGAGAGCCCCATGGGCTCTGGGCTGTCCCCTGTTTATGGGGTAAGACGATTGACTACTCATCCTGTTTGTCCACCAACCATATCTGCTTAGCCCTTGGATTTATGTCCCTGAAGCTGAAACCCAATTTTGTTGTCAAGGCCAGATGTGTTCATCGCGGCCACCACTGATGGTTATTGCCTGAGCAGGGTTATGGGTGAAGGATCAAGTTAGGAGACTGGGGGAGTTCATCATCATTCCCACACACAGGTACCGTGTGAAGTGCCATAAGGTATCTGCACAGGGCTGGCACATACTCACACAGGCCTTATGGGAGGCCTTGACCTGTCTAAATGAGCACCTGGAGGTCAGGAAGAATGTGTGAGGGCATCTCAAATGACACCATGGTGTTATAGCCTGAAACGATGCCCTAAATATGGCCATTTTCATGTGTGAGCCAATCTCTACCCTTAGTGTCCCACCTGTGGGAGTGCAGTGCTGGAAGCAGCGTCTTCCTTGGTACTCCCAGGGTCTGCCCAACAGTGGGACATGACACTGTATCTTCCTTAAGGACCCTTCCATAGAGAAGCCTTGCAGACATTTTGGGCTTCCAGGTCTGGTGTATGCTGCTGATGGTCATGTTGGGTGTTGGGATCAGGCCCATGCAATGATCAAAGCTCCTTGAAGGAAAATGGATTTATCTGGGAACTGAACAACACCAAATCCTCACCCACCTGGTAGCAAAATAGCCTTCATCCTCTTCTCCCTAAATTAAAATGGCTCCTGGATAATAATAAAATGCTTAAAATCCAAATTTTCTTCACTTTCTTCTTCTTTATTCTTCACTGCACAGATTTTAGGCAGAAAACCACGTTGTAAGCACCCACTGAGCAGTCTCAGTCACCGAGTGAAAGGGATGCCCCCAGTAAATTCAGCATGGTCAGGCTGAAGCCGGCGGAGTTAAATCACAGTAAACATTGTCAAGTTAAGGGTCAGAGATCCAAGCTCTGCTGACTTTTTAAAAGAACTCTTCCAATGTTGCACAGTGGGACAGGAAGGGCTTGTACTGAGACATTCACCACACTTTTTCTATCCATGTACGTTATATCTGTATATTTCAGGAGGAATTTGGCTGTGAGACTTCTTTTGAACATTTCATTGACTCCCTGGCTGTGTATCAGCTCAGCATCATTCTGACTCCAGCATGCAGCATGCCTGGAGGAGAGATGGGGGCAGGCTGTGTTGGGGAGCACTTTCACAAGAGCATGTATTTTGTGCTCTGATGGGACACATAGAGCTGCTTGGCGCTCAGCACATTGTGGTATGGTGGGAACAAGAGGTTCTGTGGAGCCAGAGCAAACATCTGCTCGGACATAAGTACCCTGGGATGTTTACTTGCCTTTTGAGAACATGACGGTTCCCGTGAGAACTTCCTCAAGAATCCCAGGCTGCAGAGATCCTGGTGTCCCCACAGATAGGGAATGAAGAAAGGGAGAAGATGAGGGTGAAAACTGGATGAGAAACAGGACACTCAGCATCACACTCTTCCACACATCCTTCATCGGCTCATGAAGAGCAGTGTCCATGGGGAATGTCTATTTACCTCCCACCCCGTTAGGGATCTCTCATGCCATCCATGGTGCACCTAGGACCACATTCTCAAGCTGAACTTCCAAGGTCCCTCTGGAACCACTGCCTCCATCTCCTGACCAAAAGCACAACTTCTCCCTTGAAAGAGTTTTCTTGTGCTGGAACAAGGCAATGTTGAGAGGCCTGCTTCAAAGGAGCAATGACGGACATTATGAGAGGTTCCCACCTGCACGCTTTCTGAATAGGTCATAAGGTCTTTGATCTCCTTTTCTAGGATCAGTGTTAGCCCAGAAATAAGAGCAGCCCCAGGATGGGGTGGGTGAGGTGGGCAGTGCTGGCCTGTGGCCCCCTGCTAATTGACCAGGAAGTGATTATAGCATGCTGCTATCCTTTGCAAAAGGACTGATGTCCCAGGGGAGGCTGCTGCTCACTCTTTTCTTCCACCCCACGCTGACTGCTGTCTCTCCTGCTTCTGTCTGGCCTCTTCCCTGGGGAGCTGTTTTTTCAGAGGCACCAGCCCCGCTGCTTTCCCCAGCTGAAGATTCAAGTGTGACCAAGAGGTAAGGACCATGTGATGACTTTTCTTGGACAGATCGGCCAAAAATGAGGTAGCTTCCCCTGCAAGAGTGTTAAATTGAAATTAAAGCACCTGTCCCACTGCTCTGGTCTCCTGTTTCCCTCAGTGTCATTTGGAGACACTTGAATTGAGGTGCCTTGTTGAGGCTTCTTAACTCTGAGCTGAATCCCAGCCAAGGAGCCGAAGGCTTGAATTCATCCTGGAGGTCCCTCTGGCCACGAGCTGGCGTGGGACCAAGAAGCATTTTAATGCAAAGGGGGAAAGGAAGTTTCTGTTCCTCTGCAAGTTTTTTCACTTCGCTACAAGTCCATGAATACTTCATGCTGACAGAAAAAGGGGGAAATGAGGACAACTAATTGTAAAGCCGGGAAAGCTTTTTAAAGTTTAAAAAGCATTTTATTTAAAAAATAAATGAAAGCTTTTCATTTTGGGAGGATGGAGGACTGCTTGTTTCCATTCAGATTCAACGTTATCCGAAGACAAAGTGTTTATGGGGTTAAAGTAGCAGATATTGGAGGGATTGTTTAGATTTGCATGTGGTGTTTTCTGTTGTTTAGTTTGTTTTTTCCCCAGGGAAAGAAAAAAAAAAAACTGGGAAAATATGGGATTTTTCTAGAGTTTATGTGGAACAAGTTCTTGGTTTGACAGCAGATCAGGTACTACCACACACAGGTCTGCTTTAAATAAAGAACTCCTGAGATTTCCTAAGTGCCTAAAGTAACATGGACGAATGAATATGGGGGATAAATGCTGCTGATGGAAATAACAGTATGCATGGTCCTAAGAGTGCAACAGCGATGTGACCAAGCCTGTTGTATTCCCATGGTTGGCTGCAACCAGAGTAGAGGTCAGGAAAGAAAAAGGAAATAAAACAAACATTCTTCACACAATAAATAAAATAAAATAAAATAAAATAAAAATAAAATAAATAAAAATAAAAATAAATTAAAATAAAATAATAAAATAAAATAAAATAAAATAAATAAAATAAAATTAAATAAAATAAAATAAAATAAAATAAAATAAAACAAAAATAAAATAAAAGCAGATATACATCTGGCAAAACTTCCAAATGATATGATGCAGAGGCAGGTGCAGAGGGGATAGCTTGATGCCAGGGTTTGGAGCTGAACAAGGAGCTAGGGCAATTCAAGCACTTTCTCCAAAAAGCACAGCTCTGGATATGCTTTTTCTCCAGTTCTGTTTCATGTCTTGCCCAGCAGGTTACAGTGTGGTGGTTTGAAGAAAATAGAAGCGACATGAAAGGGATGCTAAAAACAGGAAGCAGGCCAGGGACTGAAATGAGGAAGCAGAAGTGAGCTTCCCCCTGCCAAAAGAAAATCTCCATGAAGCTGAATAAAGACAAGAAAAAGCATATGTTGCCTGGAACATGAGTAGCAGCTCTTCCTCTGGCAGCAAAGCCCCTGGCTCTGCAGAGCAGCCCACTCCCCTCAGGACAACTGGGAACAATAACAGAGCCACGCAGCCTCCAGACCCTCCAGACACCACCACCACCCCTGGTCTGTACACTTCATTTAGGAAAAGCAAGGACAAGAGTGGATGAAGGACACCCCACCAGCAAAATGCACCAGCTGTGGGAAATACTTTAGCCAGAAAGTTGGCCTGGTGGCCCACCACCACATCCACATATGGAAGAGGGAGCCCACCAAGACGGGGTGCACAGCCCTCTGCCACCCTCAGCAAGTTCCACACCTGTGGGCAGTGTGGGAAGATCTTCAACAAGAAGAGCAACATGGCTGACCACCAGCAGGTTCATGTAGAAGGATGGGGTCACTGCTGCAGGGCTTGCAGTGACAACACCAATGCCATCACCAACACCAACATACACATCAATGCCAACAACAACAACAGTGTGAACACCAAGGCTAAAGCCAATGTCATTGATAATGCCAAGGTGTGTGGCAAGGAGCAGGAGAGCCTGGCTGGCCCCTGCTGAAAGTTCCCCGTTGGCAAGCGGCCCGTTGCCTGCAGTGAGTGTGGGAAGGGCTTTGTCCAGAAGGCCCAGCTGGTGGTCCATGATCACATCCGCACCAGGGGAGTGCTCCTTCCCCTGCACCTCCTGTGGCCAATTCTTCACCCAGAAGGTCACCCTCACCACTCACCAGTGGGTCCACGCACAGGAGCATTGGCCTCTGCCAGCCCCAAGCCTCCCTGGACCCTGGGGTGAGGAGTGGTCTTTGACATGCACCATCTGAAAGAGGTTTCCACAGGGAAATAGCTCTCATCACCCACTGGTGGGACCACAGCAAGTGCGAGCCCAACCACTGCAGAAAGTGTGGACAAGTCCTTTCTGATAGGGCCTAGCTCTGGCTCCTCCAGGCTTCCCAGGCTGGAGATCTGCTGTTTAAGTGCACCACATGTGGGAAGGACTTCAACAGGAAGGAGATCTTGACTACCCACCATTGGGTCCACACAAGAGAGGCTCCCTTCCAGTGTCTCCATTTTGGCAGAAGGCCTTCTTCTGGCTTCTCACAGAGTTGGAGCTATTTTTAGAAAAAGGACCAAAAAAATCTCACCAAACATTTTGAGACTTGCCACCACTGACATCCCAGCAGGAGCTGGAGCAGAGCAGTGTTGTCCCTGGCCCTCCTGCAGCCAATGCCAGCACCGGCCATCCTGCGGGCACATGCACGACGCCAGGGCTGCTCCCATGGGAAACTCACAGCCAGAAATAAGGGCAGATGTCATGGCCAAAGGGCTGGGGACTGGGAGAAGGGCCACCAAGGTCAGTAACACTCCTCATGGAGGGCAAACCCCCACCCACGCAGCCCTGTTTGCAGAGCCAGAATAACAGTCCGGGCTGGGAACCAGTGCAAGGGTTATATCAAAGTGTTGTTGCTAATTTATAGCAACATAACACAGAGCTTGGTGGTGTGGGGTAATCCCTGGACTCACTTATTATGGAGCTGAGGGTGTTCGTTGCATGTCCTGTGCTGGCATGTGTTTGCAGCCACAAGCACGGTGTGGCACCACCAGAAAAGTGAGATCCATTGGTCCACCAAGAAGGCGGGCATTAGACTCACACAATCACAGAATCATTAAGGCTGGAAAAAACCTCCAAGATCATCTGGTCCAACCACCCCCCTACCATCAATGTCACCACTAAACCATGTCCCTAAGCACCACGTCCAACCTTTCCTTGAACACCCCCAGGGACGGTGACGCCACCACCTCCCTGGGCAACCCGTCCGAATGCCTGACTGCTCTTTCTGAGAAGAAATGTCTCATTTCCAACCTGAACCTCCACTGGCACAACTTGAGGCCATTCCCTCTGGTCCTATTACTAATTACCTGTGAGAACAGGTTGAGGCTGCTCCTGGTGTGCCACCCCCCAGCAGTTAGTGGTTAGCTGAGGCTGCTCCCATCGTTGGTATGGATGAGCACCCCTGCACCTGGTAGGAGACTCTGGCTGTATGGGAAAAAGCTGGGCTGTCCCATAGGACATCTCTGTCCCAGCTCAGTGACTTGGAGGCTGCCTCCAAGGCCATCTTGCCCAGCCAACTTGCTGTTGAGAGTGATTTTGGGGGAACAAGAAGGAAGGGGTTTGCTCAGCTGTCACTTAAAATGTCATTTCAGATGTCAAGGGTGTTCAGCTGCGTCTGCATCCTGAGAGTTACTATCAGAGCTTGTTTCAGCAACACCAAGAAGATATTCATCACCTTCCCTGGAGCCAGGAGCACCCATGGTGAGAGCAGCACCCTCCACCCTCCCACCCACTCTTTAGCAGCTGGGTTTTGCCTTTGAGATTGCACAAAAGGCACAGCACCATGTCCACACAACACTGAGTTTCAGTCATGCACATGCCTTTGGAGCTCAAGAAGACCCCTTCATCTGCTTAAAATTACCCAGGATGCAGTCTGAAATGTCCGTTTCATAGAGTCATTAAGGTTGGAAAAGACCTCATTTCATTTCACTGATTTTTTTTTCTTATTTTTCTTTTTTCCCCACCAGGTCTGTTTGACTTTGAAGGTTTCTTTCAATGTTTCCGTTCCTTTAATCCTGTATTTCTGTTCCCCTGGTGGTAAATTCATCAGCTCTAAATATGTGGACCGATAACAGACCATGATAATAGTGCACTAAACTACTACAAGAAAAGCAGGGAATTAAATCATTCACTAGAAAACAGACCACGGTGGAAGACTGCTGTTTCCTGAAGGCTTTGTATCCTTTTAAGATTTTCCAATTTGATTTTTTTTTTTAAATAAATTCGTTTTGTACAAGATGCTCCAGTAATCTTTGCACAGCTCCGTCCTGCTCCTGCTGGCTGAAACAGGGCTGTGCTCAGCCCTCGTTGCCCAGCTGCCTCTCCCTTGTCCTGTATTTGGGGATTTTCTCTCTAGAATTAAGTAACAGAGAGGGATAAATTACCCGGCTCCCCTTTTTCTAACTGATCCTGATTTCATTAACTCACATTATGTCTTGCTAATAATCCCACTGCATATAAACAAGTTTGAGACAAGGATGATTTGAAAACAGCTCCGTATATCACGGGGCAAAACTGCCCTGATTAGGTGACTGCTTTTCCAGCCGAGGGGATTATGAGCAACGAGTGACAGACCATGTTACTAGAGCATGGAAACAAGAAGAAAAGGCTTTGCCCAAGCATCTTTCAAATAAGATGCAGGAGAACAATTAATACAACCACAATTAATGAACAATTAATGACCACAGCTTCTCTGGTCTCCCCTTTGGGAAACCGGAGCGACTCGGTGTTTTTGAGCTCCTGGAGAAGTTTGACCGCTATAGGGTGAATGCAGATGAATTCTTAATCTCACCTGCAAATGTTCCCAATATCAAGTGAGAACATAAAAGAAACTGGGGATATATCGAACCCTTAAATGTCTCAGTGTTTGTGGGTGCTCTGCAGGCTGCAGGGGCTGGCCGTATATCCCCTGAATTCAGGCGTCTATAGCAGAGATGTAAACATCTGAGCTGGTCACCCCCACTACAATCAAAGGAGAGAAACAAGGAGAAAGTGATTTTTTTTTGCCCTACTTAGACATTCACTCTGGGATGAGACTCCAGGACTTCACTGACTCCGCTGGCTTAATCTCCACAGGTTGCAAAGCGGAGCCGGTTCGGAGGGAGACATCCCCATGGGATTTTAGCCCACAGCAGCAAAATCTGACCAGAAAAAAGAGCAGCAGCTGTACGGACACAGGCTGCTATGGCCAGTGATTAGAAGACATAATTGGGGTCAGCACTGCGGATGCCTGTGTCACAAAAACATCCCATCCCTAAGCCATTTGCTCCCTGTGCCACGCTGACGGCACTCTGCCTTCCAACGGTGCTGGCTGCGTGTGTGCTCCCCTGGGAGTGAGCTGGTGGGGATGGCAGGGCTGTGGAAGGCTGGTATGATTCACACGGAGGGAGAAGATTATTTCCCAGCTGTATTTTTTACAACTTTGTTCTTATTTATTGCTAGGCACAAGGTAGCCGTGCAGAAGACAGAAGAACTAGCAGGACTTGTGGACACCCACTGAAATATTAAACATATGATCCGATGTTATTTATTGTTTTTCACTAGGTTCCTTCTTCCAAAGCAAAATAATTACATTTTGTATTTGTCCTTGTTTTTAAAATCCCACACCAGCACAAAACTGCTGTATAGGATCCTTCAGCTACAAGAATCACTTGTTTCCCTTTGATTTTTTCTGTATTTCCTCTGATTTGTAGATGATTTTCTTCTATTTTTCTAATCAAAAGCTGTGCTAAATGAAGCCATGGCTCAGTACTGTTGGATTCAGATCATCCCAAATGAGGCGGAGGTAGGAGTTGAGGGCCTGGGGTAGGAGCACCCCCTGGGGACCAGGACTCGACATCCTCATCTCGACTGAGCCCTTCATCCTGCTGCAGGTCTGCCCAGGGTTTGGTGTGAGACAGGTTTCACCATATGAAACGATGAGAACGAATTTAACCTTCCAAGTCCCTGTGCAAACCCTTGGAAAAGCACATGCAAGGGTGCTCACCTTGCATTACTTCACCTTGGTGTGTATCAGCCCACAGAACTCAGCCAGAACAGAGGCAAAATAAAAGTGAGAACTGTGGCTGATGAGAAATCTCATCTCCAAGCATCAGCGAGCTCTGCTTCTCTGCTCTTCAAATCATTGCTCTTTGCTCATGATGCTCTTCGCTCCTTGCAAACAGGAGGCCATCACCAGGGGATGAGCAGCAGGACAGCAAAAAATTGTGAGGTCTTTCTTGCTCGTGTCCACGTGTTGTGTCACGAGCATCCCAAAACCACACCTTTCCATGCCAGCCCAGTGTTTCTCAGCACACAAGAAGACCCTTTTTTAGGAAGAGGTGTACGTGGTGGATAAAACACAAAATATGCTTGTTTAACAAATCACCTGCTGGCATGTTCTGCTGGACCCCAGGCATCTGCGGTCCCCTCAGGTGCTTTGGCACAGACCTGAGTGTGGCTCTGGGATTTGTGATGGCAGCTGGGCTATCTAGCTGGGGACCTAGATGTGTGTCATGAGCCATTCGGTGCCACAGCGGGATGGCTCCGTGCTCATCGGGGACAATAGAAATGTCCCTAAGCTATTTTCTGAGCAATTCGCTCCAACTGGGTCAATTGCCAGATCGTTCGACCGCCACCACCATCAATCCCCATTTGTGTTTGCACCAAAAAGCCAATCAAACTTGTTCCTTCCCTCCTACAGAGAGACATTTGTTATTCAGAACAAAATATTATGTTGCCGTGTTATTTAATCATGTCAAAATTCATAGGCAGCATCTGTGCAGAAGATAAAATGTTTCGGGACAGTTTAGTCCTTTTCTTATCTGAGCGATTACGGTTATGTAAAGACTTTTCTTTCAAACACGGAGATGGAGTTTCATAAGCGAGAGACCAAAATAGTGCCAAGTAGCCAACCATCTCCCCTTGATCACACTGGATTAGTACAATTAATCTGTAGGCATTAGTGGCCAGCAGGGTTTTGCCTGGAGGATATAATATATATTTATTATTTCATATCTGATTTCCCCCAAGAGGCAGAAAATTCAATCGTGGGCTTTTCTTCTCCCCATTATATTTTTGCAGATGGGGCTGTGGGATTTGGAAAATTACTGAGGGGCTCCTGGTCGGAGGGGGGACAGGTAGCAAGGGGAGGACGAGACTTCTGTTCGTTTGTACATCTTCTGAGAAAGATGTCAGCAGGAATCATCTGTCTGGGGAGAGCAACCAAGCCAGAGGCCTCAGCCTGGCCCAAACACCCGTCTGGTGACTTCGGTATAACCGGCGGCTTTCAGGCAGCCCTGACAGCACTTTTCTGACAATACCCCCATTCCCTCCTAACACCACAGCTAAATAAAGCTCAAAAATATGGAATTATTTGCCTGGGGGGGAATCAGGGGGATGTATTCACTGTCTCCTATTCAGCTGTGGGAACAGTGCTGTGTAAGTTGCCTTTAACTAACATGAAGCCCTTGAAGAAAGAGCAGAGCTTAGCTTGGCTCCCGAAATGAAAACCAAAAAGGAAAGTGTATGACAAGCATTCCCTGCTGTGGGCTTTGGGAAATAGGTGCTGAGGGTTTCTCTGTGTGCATTCAGTGCCACAGAGCAGCTGCGTTTCTTCCTAATTTATAAGCGAGGACGTAGAGGCCTGGTCTGAGGCACCTCCTGCTTAACAGAACACCAACCACTCTGATCACTTAAAACTGGGCATGGATGAATGTGGCTGGATGAGGGATGACGGATGTGTGGGTCAAGCTGAAGGGAAGGAGGATGGAAGGTTATAGCCTTGGCTCGTCCTGCAGCTCCCAGCACCTGGGAGCCCATGCGTAGGCCTTCACAGACCAGATGCAGCCATCAGGGGATGTGAAGGGAAGAGAGGGAGAACAGCACTGACACACAGGGATCCTGCCTCTCGGGACTTACTTTGAAGCTGTCACCTGAAAGTTTTACCAAGTATTCACCAGTTATTGCAGTAGAAGAGAAAATGAACAGCTATTTTCTACCACCCTTCTTCCAGAAAGCAGGGAACGACGTGTGAAGCCAGAGCTAGGGTCCCAGCGATGCAAGCCGAATTACTGCTTAGGAAGACCAACAGGGTTTGTCAGAGCTTTTCACTTTTCACAGCCTGATGAAACGAATGAGCGATGCTCTCCCATCCCCTCGCAGGGCAGAAAGCTGCAGGTTACAGCAGAAAGCAGAGCGTTACTTGATCGGCTCGGATGGGAACATGGAAATGAGGGTGGCAGCGCGATGCGGAGTTGGATTGAGATTCAGCAGCGCCCGCTTATAAATACTTAACTCTGCCTATCTGGCGCAGGAGGTGAATCACGGGTCACAGCCAAGATAGGAATCAAAAAGGTTTAAGCTGACTTTCCAAAGTACATCTGTTGGCTCCGTCTTCGTTAGGACAAGCCCTGCCCCTTCAGCTTTTTGTATCAGGGGTTTTGGTGAGGCACACGCCTTCAACCGTCAGCTGGGCTCCTCTCCCTGGTGTCCCCATCCGTCAGCAAAGAAAAACAGGTGGTTTTGTGGTCCCTGCTCACAACTCCTGCCTAAAAATGAGAGAAATCATGCTCCAGACTCTGCTGATTGTGGAGGCCACCCAGGAGGCTACAATTGTCCATGATGTAAATTAATTGCATTTAATAATCACTTAGATGCCCCCAACTCCATGAGCTTGTGGGAATGGGGGTCCAAACTTCATTCTTACACCCCAGCTGCGCACTCTCCTGAAGAACAGACCTCATTTCTAAGACTTTCTTAGCATCACGGTCTCACCTGCATTAAAATCTGGGCTTCAGCAGCATTTTCAGCCATTGAATTAATGAGAGTTATAATCATTTATTGCAATTAAATGTGGTGCTGGAGGACCAGGGCTGTAACACAACTGAAGTCCAAAAGTTAAAAATAAGCCCTGCTGTTTCAGTGTGCAAATACCTTCCTGGTGCTTGCTATTTTCTGCCTGACAGCACCCTCTTCTGGGTGACCGGTGCTGCTTGCTGAAGGGTGCACTCTGCTCACTGCCCTGCACCTTGCATCACCTGCTCGGTGCCTGAGCATCCTCCCAGGGGGATTTTAGCAGGGTGGCACCAAACAGCCTCGTCTGCTCTTTCTGAGCCCCCTTTGAAGCAGTTTGCTGTGAGCTGGGAAGGGGCTGGAGCCCCTCACTGCCTCCAGTACTCCTGTCAGAATGCAGCTGGCAGGGCTGTGGATTCCTCCTCCTCCAAAACCATCCTCATCCTTTGCCCTCTGAGGTCCCCACTGGAGTGAATTTAGCAGCACAGCCGGTTCCAGGGCTTGCTTGTGGTTTAAATAACAAAGTTTATAAGCACCAGCCATAGGCTTACGTGTGTCCTGGGTTACTGCTGCCCTTCAAAGGCAAAGTGGCAAAATCAAGACACAATTTATTGCCCAATTAGCTCCTGGTGGTGGTTTCCCACTCATGGCTGTGCAGTTGGGTCTGTCCTTACACGAAGGAAGTGGTACTGCCGCCTGTGAGTGTGCTTAATTACTTACTGACCCTTTTCAAGCATGCAGAGCAGCGGGGACTGGTGAGATGGCCAAAGAGGAATTGACCTGCGTTTCCAGCCAGTGGTCGTGGGACACTGGGCAGTGGGAACAGCTGGGAATGGGTCTGACCCTGCTCCGAGACAGGCAGGTCCCTTGGAGCAGCCCAAAAACCAAGTCACATCTTGGGCTCTTTCCATCAGCCCCTCTCGAGCACATGACAGGCCCATAAAACTGCCAGTTTAACTCAAGGAGACAGTTTGGGGAGGAAAAGGGAGATTGAAAGCTGTCACCACCAGGATGGATTCATGCAACCAAGCCCGGCAAAACAAAACAAAAGTGGCAGCACAATGATTTTTGGCATGGTGAAACTCCCTCCCTCAGTGCCTGTGCCCACCCCTCCCTTCCCAGTACCCCCAGTCCATCTGCTGCTGCAGAAGTTTAACTAAACCTAAAGGAAATTATTCCGAAATGTTCCCTAATTATTGTTTGCTTGCCGATCAGCCGCTAGCACAGAAAAAGCAGCTTCCAGTCACACGAGTCAATTGGTGCTTTCAAGCATCCTCTTCTGCACTGCTTTTTTAAAGTCCTTCCTTGCTGATGCAAGGCTCTGACGAGGCCGCTACAGCCTCTCGGCACAGGTTGATGCACCTGCAGCTGCCACGTGCCAGCAGCAGCAGAGGCCTCAAGTACACCAAGGCCAAAGAGAGGCATGGATCAGTCCTCAGGGTTAGCCAGCAGACCGGGAAGGGGAGGCAGTTAAAGTGCAACCTGCAGCTCACGTTCTTCTCTCCACCACTTCTCCCCCAAAGGAACTCAGATCAGACCCTCTTGAGAGCACTGGATTTATTTATTTTCTTCACACCTAATACTCTGCGATTCAGAGGAATTTGTAACTTTTTATTATGTTGGCTCATCATTTGGTATCAGTGCACAGCACTGTCTCCAGTCATGTTTTAACAAAAATCCTTGCGCATGTGAAAAAGACTTGGCAGAATGATTTCCAGCTTGGCTTCCCCTACATGGTGGTGGCAGCAACAGAACCAAGCCCTGCGAGAGGTGCTTTGGGATCCAGCCTGCAGGCAGGTGCCAAGGAGAGGTGATGACTGAAATCTGAGCCTGCTGCCAGGGCTCCCTGAAGCTGCCAGCCCAGGACATGACCCACCTCTAGCCAGCCACATCCAGCAGGGTACTAGAATTGGCGTTTCCTACCTTAATGAGTTGTTTTAAACCCAAGCGAAATCTTTTTGGCCAAAGAGAGGCAGCGGGGTGACTTGGAAGCTGTGCCAAGTGTCTCCGCAGGGTGACTGGCTCAGATGCATTAGCGAGAGGAGCAGAGAGCCTCGCAGTTGAGTGGCATTTGTCCTCTCCATCAGCACCAACCCCGGTCCCAATTACTTTGTCAGGTTGGTTCCTAGCAGGCAGGGAAAACCCTACAAGAGGTTTCTAGCCCAGGGATGGAAAATCCCACAACAGCAGTACCAGAGCCCACCCCAAGGATTAGAGACCATCTGAACAGGTTGAAAAGAAACGACGTGGAAGGTGAGCTGACCTTGCCTCTCCACATTAGTGGGATAAGACTGAAACACCAGTAGGTGTTGGGTCTCTCTTACCTGGTCTGGCTCACATGGGATTTAATGCTCCCCAAACACAAGGGTGTCGTTCCCCTCTTCAGCTCCCTCTTCAGCTGGGGTAAGACACGGCACTTAGGTTTGAATTCCTCCAGCAACCCTGGAAATCAAGATGTACCTGGGTTCTTTTCTTAGGGCAGCCTCGGTCCTTGCCCTTGGTCCTTGCTGCCAGAAGACATTTAATGGAAAAGCAGAGATCCTGCCCACGTTCCTGCTCTCCACACTCCTAGCTGCTCGCTCCCTTAGCCAAGCAATTCCACCATGCCAAGCAAGAACAAGAACTGGATTTTCCATCCCCTCTCTGTTCACCTGCAGGCAAGTGCCCTGAATTCTGCAGAATATGATTAAACACCCGCAGCCAAAAGCAAGCACTGAACTCATCTCTTACAGGAGCTGCTTGGAGCACTGTCAGAGAACTGACACATTGATCATCCCCTTACAAGCGAGTCCAGGCAGCCTGTACCATCTCACATGAGCATCCGAGGTGATTAGAATCTATGATAAGTGTCATCCCTAACTTCTTGAGGGGCCGTAATGTATCTGTAACACCCACAGTCATAACCAACATTAAAAAAAAAATATCTGGAGAAAGTACAAGGCTGCATGAACACCGAGAAACAGGTATATATAACGGCGTTTTTATTAATAACACCTTTAACTTGGACTGCAGTTATTTCAGCTTTTAAAGTTAAATTCAGGCAGCAGTTGAGGAAAAAAAAAAAATAGTCCCTGTGTGCACAAACAATGCAGCTTCGAATAATACATGATAAGTTTATTTCATATTAACATGAACAGTAAAAACTGGAGAAGTGATTGGATTTTATTTCAGTTCCTTTTATTTATTCCTCTATTGTGTCCTTTTTGCCAGTCTCTTGTCCCTCAAATTGTGGGTACTTTGCCTCAACGTCAGCCCAAGTTAGATAACCGTTCGCCAGGTCACGGATGACAGCAGGAAGTTCGGAGATCTGTAACAAAGTCACAAAGACATATGAAACATGAAGCTACAAGTTTCTATTTGCTGGATATTTGGGGAAAATGGGTAATTTTTACAACATCAACAGATCGAGAGCAGGACCGTGTGATCATTTTTGGGGAGAAAAAACAGCAGCTAATAAAACATCTTAAATCTGAGTCTGTGCCATCTCAAGGATTGCTCAGTTATTCAGGGTGACCCACAAGGGAAATGCAACTGTCACTGTGGTGGGCCACAGCAAGGTTCATCCCTGGTAATGTTAGGTTACAGTTTTGGAAGGGAAAGAAAACAATGCACACATCCAAAAAATGCTGTAAGCCGAGACTTAGCCAGGCCCTATTTACTGTAAGCCCAGAACAACAGGAGCTGTCAGTTGCCTTTTCTTTGTGCCTCACAGTACAGTCACAGCGGGAAGGATCAGCTAGAGAAACTAGCAACAAATCTGCAGAAAATGGGGGATGACAAATTTCATCTCTGCTACGTGGCAGTGAGAGGTTGTCCAGGTGATACAGAGGCAGATGGGTGCCCCGAGGAGCTGGCGCTGCCTGTTACACCGAACTGAACCCACATCCAGCCCAGTAGCCCCGAGCAATCCGGGTGCTTTTGTGCTGTGCAGAGCTAGAACTGCTCAGCCTGGCAAATCAGCGCTACCTCCTGCTCCTACGGGAGCCAAACTGCGCTCCTGGTGGGAGCCAGGGAGGGAAAGGCACAGAAGAGGCACTGAGACTGCACATCTACAGCTCTGAGTAGGTTTTGCTCCAAGGTAACGAGGCCACTATAGAGATTCACTGGTGCAATCCGTCCTAGCAGAGCGTGCTTAGGGCAGGTGTGGCTTTAGGGCAATGCTTCACCAGCTTCACAGGCAACACTGGTGGGAGGCAAGCTTTGAGGAACTGTGCTCCTGTTGAGCTGTCAGACAGACTGCAGCAGGCACGATTCTCCTGCTCTGGTGGTGCCTGTAGATTCGGAGAAGCCCTGCCCTCAAAAAAACAAGTAAACACATTTACTCAGCAGCCCCTGCTCAGAATGAGGCACTCTAAAGAGCAACGCAATCAGCCTGAAGCATGGCTTTCATGTAAGAACACCACCTCCGCATCCCAGGGAAACAAACGCCTCTCCTGACGTTAGCAGCAGGGCCTGCAGCTTCTTTTTGACCAGCATTTCTTCCCTGGGGATTTCTCAGAACAGCTAAAATTGCCTCCAAGAGTTGGAGCCGGCTCCCACGTAGACCAGAAATGTTGCGGGATCAGATACAGCAGCTAAAGCTCTCCCCTTTCCCACAAGAACAGACCTGGCTCAGTCAGCAGCAAACCAAACTGCCTGCCCTTACCTCGGCTCGGATCTGGCGCATCGAGTCCCGGTCTCTCAGGGTGGCCGTGTGAGGCGTCCGGTTAACGGTGTCAAAGTCGATCGTGATCCCAAAGGCCACGCCAACCTCGTCTGTCCTGGCGTAGCGCCGGCCAATGGACCCGGAGGAATCATCCACCTTGTGAGAGATGCCATTCCTCGTGAGTGCTTCAGCTGCAAAAAGCGGAGAAGGGGAAAATGAATAACCAGGACTCGTTACATACTCAGCAGGCAACGTGTTCCTAGAAGAGGCTTCCCACATCTTCACGGCACTGCCCGGAGCGAGGCACCGTGTGTCCTGGTCTCAAGCAGCGTCACAGATTCTCATTTTTATTTTGATAGGAGATTCAATGTTCCAGTCCCCGCCAATACTACAAACTCAAACCCACCCCACAAGTACACTGCTACTCACACAGCATCACCTGGCCCTCACCCAAAGGGCAACATGAACAGAAAAGTCACTGACTTCAGCTTGTCATCACAGTCCCACAGCTTTGCTTTAGCTCAGGAACATGCCAGCCTTACACGTGTGCAGGGGCACGCTTGGCATGAGGAGGCCAGGTCCCACTCAGGGCCTGATGCAGGCAGCACAAGGCACCGTCTGACAAGCAGCCTGTGCTCCTGTCCTTCAGGGACTCACTTTTAGGTGGTATGAGTGGCAATTGTGACAGAATGCTCCCAGACTCGGCAGATCTAGGATTGATTCAAAAATTAGCTGGCCAACCATAGCCAAGAAAATAATTTGGTTCAGAAAAACTAATACATGAAGCCCTGCTTCTGAAGGCTTCGCCCAGGCAGTGGGAAAAGTTTCTTCTTGACACAACAGGAGAATAAGAAATCATTTTTACAGTGTAAACCAACACATGGAAGGCAGGGAGTTCACTTCTTGAGACTAGACTGGAAGTCTAACAGACACCCAACGCTGACTGATCCCAACCATTTTAGTTCAAAGACTCTCCCTTTGCACCTGTGAGAGCCACATGATCCCCATGCTATTTTTTCCCCTCCGGATCTGAGGAATAAACCTCTCTTCCCAGTGCACATCACCACTGAACCCCCAGTTCTGTTTTCACTTACATAATTCCTTGACAAATGGCATGAATTCCTGATTCTGGCTTAGAGGAAGGACAGAGCACTTGAACGGTGCTACAACAGCTGGGAAGCTGAAGAACTGAGGAAAAATAGAAAAAGCACAAATAAATACGGGTTTAACCATTAGACCAGATTCTTAGAAGCTAAGAACAGGCTCTGACTGAGGTTGGAGGCAGGGTGACTCTTCCAGGGGAGTAGCTGTCCTCCTGCAAGCTGTTAGCATTCGGGGTTCCAGCAGCAACACCTCACACACCTGGAGAAAGACTGAGGTCCTCCAGCTGTGCTTCCCTCCTGGCATCCAACTCTTCCCTCCTACCAGAACAGAGGTCTAGAAGAGCTCTCCCTGAAGGAAGTGATCCCCATTTGAATTACGGGAAAATGAAGGATAGGAATCTTTCCATGATATCTAGTCTTATGTACAGTCTAAGGGGAAGAGTTTTTCCCATCATTTCAACTCCCTGTTTAATTCCCACTGTGGCTTAGCCTACACAGGGAACATATGCAGCAAGAAGGTTCCCAGAACCTTCTACAGAAACCCTCAGAAGAAAACAAGAAAAGGTGCCCAAAGGGGAAAAAATATTTCCTGTCCCTTACAGGTCTTGTGGATTGTAATGTGAACTAGACATAGAGCAGCCCAGGCTTCATAGAAAGTAAAGAGGTACTAGAAAGCAGAGAAGGTACAGTAGTCCAATATCCTAGACCTGATGAGCAGTTTGTGGTTCTGAGTCAGCTGTGGCCTCACTCTGAGCTCCTGAATTGAGAATTACAGAAGGCTGCGTTTCAGGGAGGACTGAGGAAACAAGTCTGCTGTCCCTCTTGCAGAAGTATGATCCAGGAAAAGCAGCAAAGAGAGAGGAAATAAAAACACTGAGGAGGTGCCTTTCCCTAAGTGATGGGACAGTGCCAACCAAGCATGAATCAAGAAAGAAGAATTCCTCACCCCCTTGCCAGTAATACAGTGAGAGCCTCACACACACAGCTCCAAAATGCTCTTGGTGCATGTGTATGACACGTACGCTGGCAAAAACAGCAATTCAACAGCCCACTTGGGTTTTCCTCATCTCCTCTGTGCATTATGCAGCCTTATTTTAGCCCTTCCCCTGGATGTTACGGGAAGGCAAATGCCTGCAGCTGGTGTTAAGCTGAGGCCCAGCAGCAGGAAAGCTCACCGTTCTCTGCTCATCTCCTTCCCGAATGCGGAACGTGTGTTCAAACACAGTGTACATGATCCTCCCAATACCAAATGAGGGTTCGATTACATTTGGGATGATTTCTTCCACTGAAATAAAAAAGAACGCACATCATCATGAAAGAATTTACACAAAAGAAGTGTTTACTGCAGCTGCCTTTCTGCTCAGAAGTTCTGACTATGCGTAGCTGAGCACATGAAAATAAAAGGTTAAACATTCCCACTCTAAATGCACATACCTGAATGAAAAAAAATGGACTTAATCCACGTACAGAATGTATTTAGGTTGTAAATAACAAGTCAGGGCCCCTGCCCTGGCCCTGAGAGCAAACAGCACAGCACAGCTCACATCCACAGATAAAATTTCTTCCACTTCACGAGAGCAAGGCCCTCTATGAACAGTCTTCACCCAATGCCACACCACAAACTATGTCCAGGAGATTGCTCTATGGCACAGACCAAAACTGTGCCACAGGACATGCTAACAATTAAACAGCCTGGATGATGGCAGGGTGAAGCTTAAGCTCCTCGCCACACATCTGTCAGAGAGGCTTTTTCCTCCTTCTCCCTTCTGAGTGTGAAAGGAGCTCAGTGGGCAGCTGCACTGCTCAGACAGGGCAGCTTTTTAGAAAAAGATCAGATACAGCACCTGGAGAAGAAAGAACTACTACAGGCACCGGCTGCTTTAGAAAATCAAGGGTGGAACCAAACTCTGCAGCTCTGCACACTCTGTATGCCTACAGAACTGACCCTCCTCAATTAAGCACCTAATCCCAAGTGGGACTTCACCTTCCAAAAGGGTGATCTCATTTGATTTGTGCACTAACCAGTTTTCAAACACTGGTCAGCCAAAAAAAAAAAATCCACTGAAAAAATGGAGAGCAAAGCAGTGAAACAGGTGAGCACCAGCTCTGTCAGAGCAACAGGCCGAGCCCACATCTGCTGTTTCTCCTGCAAGGTCTGTTCCACCTCACTTTGCAGCTCTAAATCAGAGTCACAGATCTCTGGATGCAAACAGCTAAGAGCCAGGGAAAGCACAAGCTTTGCCTCCTGCTGCAGACAGCAGCCGAACTGCCAAAATGTTGAAATTTAAAGTAAAACCAGCCACTGCGGTTCTGCGTGCTGGGCCCTAGCAGTACTGCAGACACTAACAGTTACAACTCTTTGAAGTTATGACGAGGCAAAGCTTGGCACAGCGCCAGTGTTTGCAGGCTAAAAGACACCTGGATGTCTCAGTGGCTCAGCAGCTGCAAGAATAAATACAGTCTGTACACGCTGCGAGCTGCTGTACTCCTTCCTAGGAGCACACATCGTGCTCCCAGCTGAGGGCAAGACGATCCAGTAGTTCGTTATGAGCTGGGTAAAAATCCACCTCAGGCTCCAGCTCTGTCAAAGACTTCTCAAATAACCCTAGGTGAGGCGCTTACAGAGCTGGCTGGGAAGTCAAGATTTCTCTGAGGAACTCCCAAAGCTGGTGTGCCCTCCCCAATTCCTCCATCACTGCAGCAGCTGGTTCTCAGCACCGCCTTACAAGGCCCAGAAGATGCAGCAGGAATACAATAAGCAGCCCCAAGTCTGTTACACAGGTTACTGAGCAGCCCCACTGCTGTACAAAAGCTTTCCAACTTTCAAGAAAGTAACATTTGGCTTTTTTCCTGTGCCACAGTACAACGCTAACAGGAAAATGGAACTAATAAAGCCCATATTCAAAGTGTTTCCTGCCTCTGTGGCCAAACAACAAAAATAAAAGCTCACCATGTAATGTTTTCTGAAATCTCTTCACAGTAACCATGTCCTTTGTTAACGTAAAAGTTTTCCCTTCAGTTTCAACAGTGAATTCCCTGCAAAGGAAAAAAAAGAATCATTTAAAAGTTACACCAATAAACAAACAGGTTTTATTTCCTTGATTACATCAGTTGGTTGACCTTTGGAGAGGGATGATCCCAGAGATCAAAGAAACGTGGCATAGCCATTAAGAGAAATTTATGTTAATAATAAAATTACTACTTATAAATTAAAAGCAACCATTCTCATAATCACAGCGAACTTAGTTGTGGTTAACAGCCTGAAGCTAACTCAATTAGGAAGTGGAAGAATCTCAGAACGAAGCATAAAAACCTAAAGGAAAAAAGAAAGCACAAGGAACAGGCACTTGCTGCAGACGCATGGACTTCTCATTCAAACTGAGTTGTGTCAGAAGGTACCCTACATCCTCGGACACCAAAGGGGAGGATAAACGTGTCAACACAGTTTTGTGGCCTTTTTTTTTTTTGGCATATTTCTAAAGCTTTTGATATTACAGTCCTCTAACTTTTCTCTTGCTCCTTTACTTGACTTGCCACTGGCACACGACTTGCTGAGGATGCTCTAGGCTGTACTGAGCTGTGCCACCCCCCTCGCTGAAGCATTAGGATTACCGTAATGAAAATGTGTTTAGGAAAAACGTGTGCTAATCACTTGTGCTTGGACCCAGTGCCAAATGGGCTGGAGCTTATAAAGGCTTCACCCTGGGAGTAGCCACAGTGGGATGCTGAACATAAATACTGTCACGACTCACAGCTCCCTACCCATTCTAACCTACGGCACCCACTAAATCATTTTAAATGATTTTTTCATCATTTTTAATGATTTAATCATTTTAAATCACTGAATCATTTCAGTGGGACTCTGGGTCACCCAGGTTCACTTTTTGGCTCCAATCTGCGTACAATCCCCATATCCTGCAATCGTTTCTCTCCTCATTTTGAGCATTACTGATTTGGGTTTTTATTGTTTGTTTGTGTGTGTTTTTTGTTGTTAGTGGTTGGTTTTTCTTAGATCAGGGAAAAACGTTAAAAACTGTTTAAACGACGTTGAAAAAATGCTATCGTTCTAGAACATATTCATTGTTCCTACACCTTGCACCTTTTCAAGCAGGAAAGGAAGTTTATTTTTATTACGGCACCATTAGCCTTCCCATGACATACACAGCTGTGGCCCTGCTTCAGCCAAATTGGACAACTGTTGAGATTTTTACGTTTTCTATTTCTGCATGTGTTAGGAATACAGGTAGGCAGGTTGAGGAAAGATATACAAATTGGTGACCCAATGAAAGACCGTAACAAGTGCTAAAGCATATCACTAAACACTGGAGAACCCTCATACCAAAGCTCTGGTTCTCATTTAACTAAACCTTTAGTTCCATCACTCTCACAACTGTTTACCTATAAAACTATCTGCCAGCCCCAGTCAATTCTGAAACTGGACTAGGGACGGTAGTAAACATCTCCCGTTTCTCTGAGGTGTCTCTCTTTTATGGGACAATCCCACCGAAGCCAGAAGTTCATTCCCATGCAAACATATTTAAATGCCATGGCTACAAGGCTGGCTGTGTGCATACTGAGATATGTTGACAGATGACCAGCGATGATTTGGTGGAAGAGACAGCACTAAATCATCTCAGATGATCCACCCAGCCTGTTCCCACAAGGAACCTGGTGGCAGGCAGCTCACGTTAATCCCGCAGCACTTCGGGAACCCACATGGGATGTGTCAGAGAAGGGCACCCCACACACAGCCAGCTCACCCTTTGTCATTCAGCAGCTGCTCCCTCTCGGTGATGTAACACTCATCACACATGGAAAGGAACTCCAGCACCACCTTTGCATCCTTCTTATAAGCTTTGCCAATGGCTCCCTTATTTGCCTCAAACTGAACGACGTTGACTGTTTTGTACAATGCAGTTAAGGAGTCTGAGATCACAGAAAGCAGGGGCTGGTGCTTTTGCTGTGTCAAAGCTAGCTGCTACACAACAGAAAGAGCATGTTATTGGACTAAGAAACTTCCCTCCAAGAGAGGGAAGGGGGGAAATTAATTATTGAAAGGCAGAAGGTCATAGATCTTTAAAGAATATAACTTTTTAAAGTATAACTAGCAGCAGAACCAAGGAATGATATGGAGTAACCCAGTACAGTAACTTCAATTTCATAATTAAACCATGTTCCATGGTCAAAACAGAGCCCAGATTAAGCTAGGAAAAAAAAAAAGGTAGTAAATCACCTTTGCCTATCAGAGTAAAATCACCCCCACACTCAATTCTCTGCAGTTTACTTCCCAAGCCATGTTGATCTATAACTGCTAAATCTGTCCCCTGTCAAATTTACAGATCTAAATTTAAAAAGAGCTGCACAGTTCTCCAAGACATCTCACTGTTGAATGACTTTTCTCAAGAGATTCTGCTTTATTCCGAAAGGATATAGGTTCTTTGAGAAGCTTCTCAGCTACAAGAGGAACTTTGGTGGCACGGGCATGGCAGGAGAGGTCATAGCAGGAACGATCAGCACAGCCAACAATCTCAATCCAGCCCTGAAAAAACAAAAGCAGAAGCTTTCACCAACACGCTTTTTTGTCCACTTAACCGTCAAAATTATGTTTACTTGCTCTTAAGCCTCCCCTGTTTCCATGACTGTTTTTTCTACATAATTAGCTCTATCACAATAAGCAGCCCTCACTCACCAGTTGCTCCTTCGTTTGAATGACTCCATTTGCTTCCAGAGGAAATGATCAGCTATCTAACCAGCGTCTGTGCTCAGGGCCAGGTTTTCCACATGACTTGGCAGAACACAGCACTGTGCCAACAGCTTGGGGCTGGGGCCAGAGCACAGAGGCCTATCACTCCCATAATACAGGCACACGAAGACCTCATGCCTCCAAGGTTTTACCAGCCCACAAGCATGGAACAGATAGCAAGCAGCCAGCCACATTAGAACGGCCAAAAACTCTGGTTTATGAGCTACTAAGACACAAATAACATGTAAGGGAAGTACTTCTTTCAGCACGTCAGCATGGACGGCAAGTAGAAATCTGAAAACGCTATTCACGGGCGCAGAATTGATGAAGTCTCCCAGCACATGCAGCAAATACAACCACCAGCTGGGTTCTCCAAATTACAGTCTTGTACAGGTAAAGGTGCATCAGCTGCTTTCCGTTCGCCGGCACAACAGCACGGACAGACAGGCATACAGAACCTGTTTGTGGTTTTCCAGTTTGCAGGGTGTCAGGAAAGGTATGTGAACACCTGTGAACATGCTCAAAAACCATTCTGTTCCAGGACACCCTGGGGAATTTTTACACAAATAACCAACAGGGTACTACAGGTATTTCTCAGGTAGCATAAAACATAGTAAGAATGGTTTTAGAACTACCCAGAGGAGTTAACTTACTGCTGAGTACTGGAATTCGGTATAAACATTTTTGGTCATGGTTGAGTGACAGAACAAAATCTGCATCAAGCTCACAAGGAGGTTTTGTCCTGTTCCTGGGATTGCTGCCCTCACCTCAGGGTAGGGCTGTTAAGACATACTGCTCTGTGAGTGCTGCACTGATCCAGGACAAGGCTCACTAATCTTACTTACATGATGCGGACCACGTATGTCCAGCCAGTTTTAGGCTGGCTCCCAAGCAGCTGGCTGGGAAGAGAAGCTGTGAATACATGGCAGACAGCGATCTATACTCAGAGGAAGCCAATCCTTCACTCATTCCTACGGGGCTTTTCTCTGTGATGACAAACCACTCATCCAAGCTGCTGGATTTTTTTCTCTTCATCTTAACTTTGGTATAATTTTACCAGCTGCTATTTCTCTAACTGGCTCTAATGAAGTATCGCTCGAGTGAGAAGCCTGTCTCAGCTCCTTAAAAGAAGGGAAGAGGGGGAAACAACCCACAAACAACAACAACAACAAAAAACATTTCAACCACCAACCTCCTCACCCCTAGGTTGTCGGAGGTTCTTCCTGCCCACAGATAAAGCTGCCTGAACCATCTGATGCCTTGACCCAGGCCCTTTGTGGACACCTGCGGGCTAGCATGATCTCAATTTGGCTATCCTGGCAGAGACCATGGATGGGGTCTACTCGCATCAGAGTCACATCACAGGCTAGCCCTACAGACCTCAGCAGAACCCCTTCTTTCAACCCTTTACTGGAATTAGATCACACAGAGTTCTCTAAGTATTTTCAGAAATCTGCACATATCCTAAACTCTTTGGAGAGGCTAACTGGGAAGAACACTTTTCATTTTTTTTCCTTAATGTATAGTGAAGTATCTTTTTTTTTTTCCTGATTCAAGTCAGGAAAATAGATTCTGCACTCTTGAAGACAGGAATAACTTCCTCTACTCATAATTGATAGTCTCCTTACTGCGCCTTCCAAAATATTTCTTTTGAAACTATAATTTCAAGTGATACACTTTGGCTGACACTGAAAAGGCTGAAAGCTCAGCAAAAGAATCTAAAAAGAGTTTAAGTCTGGCCCCTAGCTACTTACTGCTGATTCACCTAAAAAAAAAGAACACAATTCTTCAAAATCCAGCCAAGAAGATAAGAGAAAAAGAAAGCTTCCAACCAGACCTGAACTGAAGAGCTCTTGGTGACTCAACTGGAAGATAAATATTCTTTGGAAATTTTTCTCTCAGCACCAGCTGCCTGAGTTGGCAGGACTGAACTCTCACAGCTTGGAAGTGGAAAAGGAAGAGAAAGCTTTCTAGCAGGGGGGGATCTGTCTTGGAATAACGCCTCCACTGAAATAAGTTCTTACCCACCACTGTTACTGGGGGGTCACAGTTTTGGCAAATTTGTTTTCCTTTCATTCCAGATGAAATTCAACCTGCACAAAGTCCACAGGTGCCTTCAGACTCCAGCAAAGGAGCCCAAACGGTTCAGAGACTTTGTGGGGAGCTGACCTCTCCCCTGAAGTCCTCCTCGATTCAGAATAATTCCGACACAGTGTGTACAAACCAACACAGGACAGAAACATCAGACTCATCAGCCCTGGCTTTAAAAAACAAGCAGCACATCGGAGCCCCCTCCTGCAGATGTGAGTGGGAGTGTTATTTGCCGTTCTACTTTGCCACTTACATAGGATGTTTTGGACTCCGCGTCCCAGCAGTCACAGGCATAATGAGCCATCTCATTCTCCATATGCTGTCGGAAGCGCAGCTTGTCTGGGGAAACACCGACCTTTGTAAGGAAGAGGTAGATTCTGCCGATGAAGTAACCAAGAACGGAATTATTGATCACACCCTGGAAGGAGACGAAGCAGGAAGAAAAAACACACAGACATTAATATGCAGGGAAGCAAAACCATGGTTTATCATACCTTCACAAACAGCTTTTGGCAAATATTAGCACTCCATGCTCCTCTCCCATTAGCTGAGATACACCTACCACTGTCCCAGCACTACCTGTGGCCTTTTGTCTCTGATAACCTACTCCTGGAAGCGGTTAGGGCCAGGCTGCACGGGGCTTTGAGCGACCTGATCTGGAGGAAGGTGTCCCTGCCCATGGCAGGGGGTTGGAACTGGATGGGCTTTATGGTCCCTTCCAACCCAAATCACTGTGGTAACAAGGGCCATGTCTGGATCACAGTCACACTGATGCACCCAAAAGAACTGAGTCTTAAATCACGGAGCAAACCCCAGCTGGCACCAACAAAACAGTTTGTAATTTAGCCTCCAGAAGAGTATTCAATAGAGCAAGCTCCACATGCTCACATGAGTAACATTACCTGTTGGACAGCATCTCCCAGCCGCATTATATGGGCGGACTGCCCGCTGACCTGGGCCTTGGAAGAATACAGGAGGATGTTAAGATCTGCCACGTTCTGAAACTTGGGATGACTTTTCTCACTGGGATCCACAAAGTGCTCAATTTCTGCCATGGTGAATTCCCTAATGGAGACATCAACAACCACTTAAATTCAATGTTCTGTGTGTCAGCCACAACCCCTCTAATAAATGACTGTGCTTTTGCCTCTCACAATTAACTCAGTATTTAAAAACATGACCAAACCCAGAGCCAAGGAAACAGTCAGGTAACACATGAACCAGACTCGACACTGCCTTCACTTTCATCTTCAAATTCCTAAAAAAAAAAAAAAACCTCCCCATAAACTCATTGTGAGATATCCAGGCCATGTTTATCATCACTGTGATTCAAAGCAGAGACTACCCCTGTTGGAAATTCTCCCCAAAGATTTTTGTAGATTTTCCAGGCTATCACGATGCCCACGTCAGAAGGACAGGTTTCCTGTGGGGTCAAAGACGAATAATCCACTGACTAATTCAGCAGTCTTAACTCGTATCAGAGGCGCCTAAATCAGGTGAGAGGACAACTTCTTGAAAATAATTACACTGTCACATCCAGCAACGGTGTACATTTTGTTCGAGGAGCTTGTCTCTACTACATCTACACTCATACACTGATTTAGCCTTCTTGCTTGAAATCAGTTCACTTTGAATTGTTATCGAGAACGTTTAAAAACACCTCTGTGTAATCACTAGCTTTAAATCACAGGCATCAGGATGTAATTTGCTATGATAGCATAATAACAGTCTCCTATAAATGTGCCACAAGCGTGTAATTTATTTTTGACTGGAAATGTATTTCCATAACAAAAGTTGCTCATTTCCAGATGCGGGAGAGAACAGGAGGACAGAGAGATTTCCAAACAGTTCCCTTAGTGCTAATGATGGCACTGCCACTCAGCGACATTTATGGCACTGTATTAATCAGTTACCAAGTTTGCAATACACACTGCCTGTTTGTACAGCAGAACCACACTAACTGCATGGGAGTTTTTGTTCCAAATTAGACAGGCATCTGTTCACAATAATTTAGTTAAGATACAGCCATTACCCTGAAAGAAGTGCAGTAATCACTTTCACCCTGAGCTGGAAAGCTTTGAAAATAATTCTCAGTAATAACCCTGAGCTTTCTGGCTTGACTGATGCTGGGACACAAACACACGTCTTGAGTCAGGTCATCTCCTCACTTCCTCTCTGTAATACGCCGCAGAACTGAAACAAGGAAACACTACTGCAAGGTCAATCACATTTTGATTCGAGATTTTAGCCTTAAAGTAAACATGATGATGTAATTAAACAAAGTTGCACACCTTGTAGAGAACACAGCTACCTCTAATGATTTGTTTAGTTCATGGTGGAAGCCAAATTTTGCTATTAGAACTGAGTTTAATCAAGGTGATTCTAGTAGAGCAGCTATTTCACAGATCCTGCTTCTCACCAGCCAGGCTTAGATAGAAATCATTAGTTAAAGCCTTAACTAAACAAGTTCTTTGCCCGTGAACCCTGAGACTAACTGGGCACCTTATCAGGAGCACTCTGGGATAAAGCACGGAAGTGAAATAATAAATCTTCGTATCAACACCAGAACAAAAGGGAGGTGCTACCTGTGCCAGGATACCCCCTGCTGAAAGGGGAAATTTGCAGTACCTCACTCTAATAAGGCCGGAGCGGGGCGAGATCTCATTTCTGAAGGAGTTTCCGATCTGGGCTGCAGCAAAAGGGAGTTTGCCTTGGTTAAACTCCAGAAGACGTTTGAAGTTGAGGAATATTCCCTGTGCTGTTTCTGGCCTCAGGTAGCTGAAAGGAGATGGGGCAGAGGGGAGAGAAGAAAAATAAAATCACCATGACAAATGGTTGGGGTGAGAAAAAGCAGTGAGAAAAGAAAAAAAAGTTACTACAAAACGTGAAGGTACTTTTTTGTCTCAAGTTTTTTTTAACTACAGACACAAAACACTGAAGAAACAGGCTGAGGGGAGACAAACAAACATCAGCTGCAGCCCAAACACAGAACCCCACAAGCACTCCTAAAAGCAAACTGGATGACTTGGCTGCTGTTGAAATGTGTATTTTTATCAAACACACTGGCCAGCAGCATCACAGAGGTCAGAAGAGGTCAGTTTTCTCCTTGCCTGCCCTACGTGGGTCTGGGCAGAGCCACGCTGCTTACAAACGTGGATTTGTAGGCAAACCCCGACTGCAGCTCTGCTATTACACGAACTGTGAAGTGGTTTCAGTGTAAGGCCCTTACAACCCTTACAGGGATCTGACAGTACGAAGGCAGTAACACCTACAGAAACCATTCCACGTACTGCACTGGCAAGCACACGACACCTATCCTCGATCTCCTATCGCAAGGCATACACCAGTAGCACATCTCTGCTTTTCAAGAGGGGTTTCAGCTTTACTTTTGGAGATCCCAACTGAAGAAAAAAAGCCTCTGCATTCCCACAAAAACTACAAACACCTGGTCAATGTTACCTCACCCCACTAAGTAACTTCATCCTGAGCAAGGCACAAACAGTTTCTCTACAGGCACCAGGTCACTGACAGTTGTGGACCCAACGTTAACTGGCTTCTTGGAAAGCACAATGCCAAGCAGCAAGGGTACAGCTGTGATCCGCACAGTCTGGCTGCTTCAAGTGTTTTTATGACTCTGCAACAGCTCCGTGTTCCTAGTGCCAAGGGTAACACGAACGCTAAACTGCCAGAGAACACAGACTGAAGTGAGCTACTCAAGAGGAAATTGTGTACTTCAGTCCTGTTGAGACCTCGATGTTAATCCTAAGCGGTCTAGGAAGAAGGGGGAGCAGAATGCGATTGGTACTGACCCAGGCATGTTTCCTCCAGGCCCAATGGAGGTCTTGAACATCAGATTGAAAGAAACAGGAGGAGAAAGGTCATTCCCAGTGATAGGTGACTTCACGTTGTAGTTCACAAAGAGATCCGCAAGCTCTTGCTGGCCGTAGTTGTCCAACTAATATCAAAACAAAGGAGAAGTATTTTAATTAGCAGACAAGGTAACAGGAATGAATTATGTCCTCTTCATCTTTTACTGAGCCTGACCCACAGGTCTGAAGCACCTAACCAAAATATTCATTTCCAGCCTAATTTCTTAAGCAAGCTAAAGTTTGAAACAACGACAGAAAGATACCTCAGGAAGCTTTAAACCCATTTTAGTAATGTTGGTCCACAACTCAGCCATTCTATAAAAGTCTACACAGAAACGCAAGCATTAAGGGTAAGAGTGGGTGTAAAGCAGAAGAAAAGTCATCAGGACTACATCAACACCCACCGGTGGCTTCGTCTGCAATTTCAGCTAAAACATGGGGAGCAGTGTGTTGAGAAGAAAAAAAATACAGCAGTGAGTGAGGGAGAAAAAAGCTAAAATCTCTGCAGTGCTTTGTCTGCATTAATTTCTCTTCCTTCTGCTGCATGAAACACCATCTTCAAGCCATGCATTCGATACTCCATTTTAGAGCTGCTCTGCATTTTAGTCAGAGCAAATCTGTAGCACAGGACTTCTTGGTAAAATAATCTCCATTTGCTCTAAAAACAACTTGGTAACAGATTGATGCTTTCACTTGTGAGATAAAGTCAGCCCCTTCCAGAACCCTCCTTTTCGCTGGAGGACGAGAAAAAAAACAGTGGGAGCACAAGAAAACTGTAATCTACCTGCACAAGAGCAGCAAATTCTAGCATTGTTCTTAGCATGTAAGGACTAGCATTTTGCAAATGCACATTTAAATGTAGTTTAAATTAAGTACCATAAAGGACCTATACTGCACATTATAATAATGATTTAACACTCAAGCTAATAATCAAATGAGCTGTTTCTAACTTTGCCACAATCCTTCATGTATCAGAGAAGCCTCAAGACAGGGGATAAAAAAAGTGATAGAAGGATTCCCCTGAAGGATAGTTAAGGTTGAGAGCTGCAGTGTGACAAAGCTAATGACAGCTGTTCAGTGATGCAATGCACTGGAGAAAAAAAAAGTTGCTCCTTCTGGAAGGAAACATCCACTCTATTATGCATGGCTCTGGAAGCAGTTATCCTAGAAGTCATGAGAACATGTCAGAGAAGAAGCATCAAAAACTAAGTTTAAAAAAAAATAAAAAATCTAGAAGCAAATGCTTGTACAGCTGCTCAGAACACCAGCCTGGAGCCCCAGCTATTTCCACAGTAAACAGAAGAAAATTTCTGCAGGGTCTTGGACACAGAGGAACAGATCTCAAGTGCTTCAAAGTCTTGAACCACACCAATTCAGTGCTGAAGTGGTTCAGGAAAACCCTGCCAAAACTTATCATCTGTCTCTGTTTCTTTGCATCACAATCCTGCACTGAGGCTTCAAAGGTAAAAGGGAGATTCCGAAGAAACAAGCTTTTTACAGAGCATAGAGTGCAACAGAGCAGACTAACTCCAAGGACAGAGCTTCAGCCTAACAATTCCGCATTCAGGAGACACCAGCAGTAACTCTCCCGTGCAGAAGAAGGGAGATGTGATTAGCCTGCAAGTTCCCAATATTTAGGAGCACGTACAGTCCTACACACATCTCTGAGGGACAGACTTAGAGGGGCAGAGAGGAAGCTGCTACTGTGTACTGCATTTCCCCTGTGGCATAGGCATCCCTAAAGCAGTCACCTCCTCACGCAGCCACCTACCTGTGTGATAACATTCTCCATTTCTGCCTTTTTCTCTGCTGTGCACTTCTTGTCAGACATAAGCTTTTGCAGATGAGCTGTGAGCAAGGAAAGTACACAGTGAGTTTATATTGCAACCCTAACACCGACCCCAGTCTAAAGGTAGACAGTACAGGAGGATCCTTCAGCATGAGCATAAGCATACGCCCACCAGTTGTGCTGCTGGTGTCCATCAGGTTAATTCCACTCACATCACCAGGGCAATGCTGATCTACAGCACAGAAGCAGCACCAATTTGCTGTACCAATGTGCAACAGGGAAAATAACAGGCCCTTCTCTAGCGTATTCCTGATCCCGATTCCTGTAAACCCAAGCAATGGCTTTGTAACTGCTTTCTCCTTATTTTCCTTCTATGCAGCCTGGAAATTAAAAGTAATATCTGATCCCAAGCCAGCAAGGCTAATTTTATCCAAATGCACTCAGAGGCACGCGCTGACTCGGTACAGTAGGGTTAGGCCACATTCCATGTTAAAGCACAACATCCTCCATGAGATACAAAGGTAAACAGCGAGGCCAAGACTTCCCACTGCCATTTGAGGAAAACAATTTGCCTTTTTAGTGGCACTAACAGCAGGTGGCTGTTCTCCGACAATGGGTTGCAGAAGAGAGCAGGGACACTCTTGTTTGTGAGCCCGTTCAGTGTGCAAAGTGGGCAGAGCTGGATGGGCTTCTTCTGTATTTGTTCTTTTCCTCGCAGTAAAAAGAAGATTCAAACTTAAACAAAAACAGTTTAAGGCTGATATAGATTGTTCTACACACCTAACTTCCAAGAAAATGGCTAGAAATCTAGGCAGCACAACCCATTTAGACCCAGAATCCTTCCTTTCGCAATAGAGCTGTACATGAAAATGTTTCAAAAGTTTTTTACTTCGAAGATTCCTTCATGTGGTTTCTTTTTCTTTAAAAAAATTTTAATCAATAACCAGGGTAAAAAAAATGTGAGGACTTTGCAAACCTAAGAAATGCCTGAAGTCTATTTAGCATTCCCAAAAGCTGGCTGAGTTATAGGGTATAGGGTCAGCAGCTGCCCTGTAACGAACCCCTGTATGGGGTTCAACATACATCCTCTGTCCCCTCATATCTTCATTAATCTCCCAGTTCTGAACAAAAAGCAACTGAAACACAGAAGTCCAGAGAATAGGAAACTTTTTATATGGGAATCCTCAGCTTAAACAACACAGTAACATTTGATGGCCTGAAGACGCAAGATTTTGTAAAAAGGACCCCAACTATATTTTTGGTAGAGATCCCATAACTCATTTAAAAACACTAACACAACATTTGTGTGGGACTGAGAACTTAGGGAATCTCTGGTATGGGCAAACAGGTTATGAATAATGAACTATGAACACAACTGTGAGTGACTGGATACACCAACTGGCCATCCTTTAAAAAAGGTATTATTTTCCCACATCACTGCAAGAAATCCCCAAACCCACCTGCCTTGAAATGAAAACCAACCTTTTAAGAGATGATCAGCACGAAAACACTCCCCATTTTTCACATCTTTCACCATGAAGTCAGCAAACTTGTCTACGTGGCCTGAAGTCCTAGAACAGACAACAAACAAAACAGGGATATGAAAGCTGCCACTGGACAGCGCTGGGTACGGTGCAAGCCCAGTGCAGTGGCCATCACTGAAGAGAAGCCCTTCAAACCATGTGCCCAAGCTGCAGGCTCACTTTTGCTTCAGGTTATAGATCTCCATTAAGCAGTACCATCCGACAGATGATTTGACCTGTGAGAAAGTACCAATACAGCTAAATCTTAAAGTGGGTAAGTGAGATGACATTTAGCTACCTTTAGAAACCACGCTGTGGTTGAGGCAAGACACAAACAGTTGTGAGGGGTCCTCAGCAGTTCAGGTAAACAGATTTCCACTATTTTACACCAGTGACCCACGAAAGCTCCTGACACTCATGCTGTGACCCACAAAAAGTAATGCTGTTGCCTCAGCTCTGACTCATTCCAAAAGCTCCTGAGATATTTAGCAAACCTGTTGGTAGTCTTAGCAGAAATGTGGAGGTGAAAGGGTCCAGAGCCTGAATTACACTCTCGCCCTTGAAGACAGTCCCCCCACCTGGGCTTTGGATAAAAACAAGGCTAAAGAAACACCATTTCTATTCAGAGCTCCGTTAACACACTGCCTGTTGCCATCCCCCCCCAGAGAATGGAAGGATGGTCCAGCAAACAAGCTGCTGTTCTGAGCCATGGCCCAGCTGTCCCAGGTTTAGGACGGGCACGTCATCCTTTTTCTCATCTTTGTGACCTGTTAGAAAAAAGGATAATAGCAATATCTTACCTAAGATACTGCTAGGAGACATTAAGACATTAGGCTCTCAGGCAGATGGGTCCCACTGCTCCCCCAGGTTTATGGAACAACACCTTCTCTCACTGACCTGTGCACTGATACCTCATTATTTTGCACTACAGCAGGGGATGAAATTGGGTGACCCAGTCTCAAGATCCCCGTAGGCAATTTTACAGAAGACTGTAAAAAAGAGCTATGACCACAAATGACAAGCTGTAGCAAGAGATATCCGCATTTACTTCAAAACTGGCTCTGGCGTGAGCATGGTGCAGTCAATCTCCAGGATCTGCTCCTCCTGTATAAAGTGCTGTCTCCATGCCTGGATGATGTTGTTCTTCAAAGCACATCCAACAGGCCCGAAGTCATACAGCCCACTGACACCTGCAAGGAGAGAAAGGAAAATAGAGTGGTAGGCGCAAGATGGCATGAAGCTGCATTATTTGGAGGAAAAGTCCTCCCTTCTCGGTGATCCCATTGGTTCGTTTGAGTCTGAGTTCATTTCCTGAGTATGAACTGCTCTGTGCTAAGCAGAATAAGGACTGCGGGCTCACTGTGGGGTGCTTTTTACATAAAGTCTCAGGACAAAGTCTGAAAGTAAACTCTGTGCAGCACCTAGGGAGACAGAACCCTATTAAGTTGTGGGGTGCACTGGGGTACCAGGTAGTGGTAGAAGGTGAAACAGGTACATCGACAGCTATAAAAGCCAAACTCCCTTCACCAACAGATTATATCTTGCAGAAGGTTTTGTTGGGGACAAACTGAACACAAATGAGGTGGTAACGCATGTTCCAAAACAAGATGTTATTTCAGCAATAAGTCTGCCAATCACCAGTTTAGGTAAAAACTGAAACAAAGAAAAAGCCAATAAACAACCCCAAGTATTTATTTTACTTAAAATGAAAGAGCAGTAACCATACTGTCACCGTGCTGACCTTGAGCTGCCTCAAATCAGCCATTTGAAGAGGTTTAACAGCCACATTTGTTCACCTGCCCAATAAAGTTCATTGATAAAGTTCATTAAGGTAACAGGCTCTAAAGTTCAAGTTAGTTTTAAGCATTATCTTGCCAGAAAAAAAGCTCAAAAAATGGTTGTGAGGAAATAAGCTGTTCACCCCCTTAAATGACAAGCACCCTACTCCTCTGCAAAGCAACTGCCTTCTACAGTGTAATGCTCAAAACCTGCAGCCTAACATCCACTCATTTGCACTCAGAAACCAAAAGAGAAACGGAAGCTCCCCTCCAAGACTTTAGGGAGAGGAAACCTTTTGGAAAGGCTAACAGACTCAAGCAGGAGAAAGTTTAAAGGCAAAAAAAAAAAAAAAAAGATCTTTCAGGTTGCATTAAGATAACATCCCAAGAGTACAGCGCTTCAGATAGCTAGAAAGACCAGAACGTTAGCCTGAAGGGATTTAAATTTCTTTAAATCTGTACCTCCATAAATAGAGAAGGCTTGATCGTAGAAAAACCTCCTTTTCAGGGTGTCTTCCATTTTAACTCTGTCCACGATGTCATCTTTGGGCTGCAAGGCCAGCTCCTGTAATTGAAGCAAACCAAAAGCAGTCAGCAGCTCCAGTTTCTGACAGAACAAATCCTCTCCATTCACCATCACGAGTCAAAAGTCCGCGACGACCATTTTGAAGCAAACGTATCCTGCCAACACGCTCATTTTCCAAAGAGAAGCAGATGCTGAGATGAACGTGATTATCCGAACGCAGCATTTTAGACACTTGAGGTGGGCTCATCTGCCCTGACTTTCAGATAACTAAGCCCAAGCTAGCCACCTTCAACTCTCTTTTACAATCAATGGAGAGAAACAGCAACTTCCAAAGCAATTCTTCCAAACTGGAACTCTGGACTCAAAGGAGAGCCTAAAATGACTAGCTTAGACTACAAGTGTTTAACTTGTGGCATGGATGATGCTTTTATTAAAACATTCCTCACACAACAGAATTTTGACTGCAAAAAGTGTAAGCAGCATCATTCCTGTGCTTTGCCAAAGGTGTGTGTTTAGCCACTTGCACAAAGAATACCTATTTCCAAAATGTAGACTTTTACAAATAAAAGCAATAAATTTTATAGTTACAGAGTGTCTAAATGCCCCAACTGAATTCTACAAACATGTTTAATTCTACAAAAATGTTTTAATTTACCTAAAATCCTACATTAGGCAATCACATATAAACATCTACTGGCTTATCTCAAGAAGGACAGTGTTTTAACACAAAAATCCACATTATTTTATTGTTGGTACATCTCTGGCAAAAGTAATTAAGAGAACAACTGTTTGTGACCCTAAATTGATGGCTTAGGAACAGTTTATCTGATCTGGATTTTTGCAACCAACCCCAATAGAGGTGAATTGAATGATTTTCTTCAACACAGACATCTTGACAATTAGAACAGAATTAAGCCAAGAAGTTCACTAAATGAATTTGGATCCTCTAGCACCAGCATTTTGAACAGTATTCTGGTTTAAATACATAGTATGACCATTATTTTTTTTTAAAGCACCTAGAGACACATACAGATAGCCACCATCTGCTATTAAGACCACCGAAGCTCTGCTGCTCCCATTAGCAGAAGCCCAGGTGTGATTCTGCAGGAGAGTGAGGGAAAGACAGGGCACACAGGAGAGCAAACACCACAACAGTACTTTTAATGCGTGGCGAGAGAATCCACTGGACACTCAGCTTAAAGAGCAGAATCACATTGTGCAATCGCCAGCATTTCTTAACAGAAAAGGTGGCTTTTGCCCGGAGATGGACAGAAGAACAACAGGGACAAGTCCAGTTTTGGACTGGCAGAGAGAAACAGCCAGCACTGCAAGAGGAGTTGCAGCAGGTACAGAACCCAGAGAGAATGGTGAATAAAACGGTGAATAAAATGGTGCAAAAGGCAAAGAAAGTCTTTTCTATCTGGCTTCAAACTGTATTCATAAATAGAAGGTAGGGAAGTGCCTGTGGTAGCCATCAAGAAACTGTATGGGAGTTGAATCATCTACTGATGAATGAATATGAAGAATATATGGTTTGAGAATATAAAGCCAAGGAACTTAAACAACACTCTGTGCTTTTCAAGCCATCGAGTTCAGAATCATTCTGCTCTCTTTAAGTAGGAATCACAGGGCTTGGAAATTGCACCAGCAGCTGCTAAAGCTAGCGAGCATTCACACTGCTGCCTCCTGCAAAAGTCGCAAGCGACCGCGATGCGTTGCTGGAAACACCGTCAAGAGCAAGCACCTCTCTTTGGGTGCTGCACTGACAAGGGAATGTGCCGCGTGCGCAAGGTCATTCGTGCGCTGACAGCGACACAGCCCACACGTATTGTGTAAGCGGCAAGCACGCCGCCCCGCTGCATCCCACAGGCACTCTCCTCATGGAAAGGTGGGGCTCAAAGGGCTCCTGAGATTCCTGACCCGCCTCCTCGCTGTTCTGTGTCAGGTTTCCCAGGGCGGAGAGGCAGAACTGGGAAGATATTCCGCAACCCTTCGTTGCAAAAAGGCCTAGCCATGCGTACGGGTTTCACACAATGGTTTCAAGGCACGGTTCTGGGCTGAATACTAAGTGAAAATGGCATCGCCTTGCTTGGGTTAAATGTATGCAGCCAGCCACGTTGCCAGACCCAGGAAGCACTAACTGCTCACCCCACATCACCCAGGACAAATGGGGTCAACGGGTTTCAATTCGGATACCCGCACTCTCACAGTAAGTCAGCCCCAAGCTTATTTATTCTTTCTTTCTGAAGCAGCACCAAAGCAACGGAATATAATTCAGCAAGACCCGAGCAGCTGTAGGTGAAGCTTCAGACCTGAGAGTTTTCATGCTTCAGGAGTTTGCTGGTGCTAGCTGGAAAGATCACCCTTGTAAACTATTTCAGAAGTGAATTTAAACACTCTACGCTCTATCTATCTATCTACAGATACTGTGAAAGAGTATTAAGCAGAGATATCAAAGCTTTTCAGGCAAAACTGCAGAGCTCAGGTTTAATTTCCAGACTCACCTTCGCTTCTAGGATCCTCTTCCGAGCTTTGAGCTCTGCTACAGCTTTGTCTATATCCACCTGGGGAGCTTTCTCTTCCTTCAGCTTCCTTACCAGTTCTCCCTAGAAGAAAGTGACAAAACAGAAAACGTGGATTCTTTCTTCAAATACCACCGACAACCACTCTCCTTCTTTCAGCTCCTCTGGCAACCCAGAAGGAGGGGCTTGTGCTGCCTCCCAACTCTTCACGGGTCTCAGGAGGCTGAAGTCAACCAGTTCAAGCAAGAAACGCCTTGGGGAGTTAGCAAAACTGGACATCATTAGTGAAAAATTAATGCCACCTCCCCCCCCACCCCCAAAGCATTATTAAATCCCTTATCTGTTATATCTCAACGTGCAAATACACTCCTCTGTTCACCACTTCGCAACAGACTCCCACAAACCCTAATTTTCTGTCTTCAAGGATTACCAAGTGGATTCCCAGGTGGTTACTACAGGCTTTGTGCTGGCTCTCCCTCATTATAAGGCTTCTCTTCTTTCTGGCCCCTTCACTCCATCTTCCAAATTTTAACTTTAGACTTCCTCTGCCAAATCTGGTCAAAATTCCCCAATAAGTACACAAATTTGTAGGTCTCGCTGAATACAGACCTTTTCAGGCTAACACCTAAGCAGGGAAGACGCCACACGATCTGTAAATACTATTGCTATTAAAACCAGCAGCTTTGGAAAAGAACGGGGTAAAAAAATAAATCCTGAGTATTTCAGAGCAGCCAAACTCAGCAGCGTGTTTGCAGAACAGGACCCTCAGCAGCCATGCCCAGCTTGCTCCTGGAGAGGAATTCATTCACAGCCTTGCTTCCTGTCCACTCTTCTCCGGCCAAAACCAAGGTGGCCCTTGAATTATGAGAAGGACACGAAGGAACGGCCCCAGGAGGAGAAGCACAGAGACATGGACGCCTCCTCGAGTGAGATGGTCTGAGGATGGGATGCCTTGCGCTTCTCCAGGAAACAGAAAGAAAAATGGATTGCAACATTTCCACTACACCTGCTTTCTCCTACAGCCGCTGCTTTTCTGCCGTGAATATCGCAGGCACCCGAAAAGAACCCACAGCAACCAGATCAGAAAGGGTCCTTTCAAGTGCTACAAAGACTGGGGGGGTTCAAAGGCTGATTTTATTAATGAACGGAAGAAAAGAGTGCATTAAAGCACACACATAAGGAAATGAAAGAAATGTGAGAGAGCTGCCGGGCTCCCCGGCCCCGCGGAGCACAACCTGCAGGTTTCCTTCCTGTTAACCGGTCCCACCAAAACGTGAGAGTTTCTCTGCGGGCTCCAACTGCTGCTCCTGGGTAACGTGGCAGAGGGAGGGACCTGGTTTTCTTCTTTTTTTTTTTTTTTTCCCCTCTTTTAAAGTAGTAAGTCCAAATCGCCTTTGTTGAGCTAAGGGGGGGAGGTCAGCAGTGGAAAAAGCAGCAAGGCGGCAGCGAGGCAGCTGCTGCTGACTCAGAGCCGTCACCCTGCTCGCGGCTGAGCATCTAGAGGCAGCGCACAGCAACTCTTTGTCCGGATCCCTGAGCGAAAGAGCACTCAGACGTAGGCAAGAAGAAAGGGAAAAGAAAAAAAAAAAAAACAACAACACACAACCGAAGCAAGCAATTATGCTTGCTGACAGGACTCGATCTAATTAAAGCTCCGAGCCCAGCCCAGAGGAGGAGTGCACAGCAGCACTCGATGTGGCAAATTTCGCTGCAGCTTTGTCCCACGGACCAGTAAGGCAGAGAGGGATCCACCCCTGGATCACGGCAGCTTATTGCATCAGGCGCTGCTGCAGGAAGAAGACGGGCTGCTCGCCTTCCTCTCCAGAGGTTAAGAGTCCCTCTGGTTTAATTAAAGCCTCTTCTCTGCTTCTTCAGGGGCTGGCAGATGGGGTCCGCTGTACGGCAATGTCTCAGCTTATCGTCCTTCCTCCCTGAGCTCTTGTGCAAGCACCTCGGTGAGATACTGCTGTGAGCTTGTGTGTTAAATATCCCCGGCCCCAGCTCGACGTGTTCACCCACACACCTCTCCCCAGCACCCCACACGCTTCTGCTGATCCCACCAGCACAAAGAAGGGGGGCACCGGTACCAACAGGGCAAACGGCAGCGTCCAAGACGCGGGATTGTACGCTAAATACATCAGCTGGTCCTAGGGATCATCATTTTCTTTCCAAGGAGCTCCCCTGCCAGGGCATTATGCTGCACGATGATTCATAATAAAACCTCACCGAAGCGCCGGTGTAATTAAGAGGGCCGTAAATCCACTCATTTAATGGGGAAACACGCACAAATCCACCGGCACATGGGACACACACGTAGCCGGGCGTGCAGCCCAGCAGAAGCCCACGGATTCGGCCACCTGAAGGAGCCCGGTGGGGAAGCCACACGTGGAGGTTCGGGGAAATCCCGGGTACAGGCAGCCCGGGTGCCGAGATCCAGGGTCGCTTACGAAATAAAAGGACGAGCAAATCCTTCTCGGGTAAGAAGGAAGCTCAAGGTAATAGCTTCACGTGCCAAGGAGATGGAAGGAGAAAGGTGTGCAGCCCCAGCTCGCAGGGCACAGCCGCGTTTAAGACGTTTAAGAATGATCGAACGACCAGCGTGTAAAGAAATTACTAGTCCTTATTGTAAATAAGCAATCATAAAAAAGGTGAATTACCCCCCAAAAATCCAACCCAAAGTCATTTCTACAGGGAAGTCATCACATGACCCTGCTGGATGAGGAAACCTCTGCAGGCTGCTTTATAAAGAAAGCACCAAGAGCCAGCCACGGGGCCCTAAAGCACGGCGGGGGGGGGCTAAAAGCATGGTGGGGGGGGCCAGGTCCAGACACGGGGAGGAAAGCCCACGAAGCCCACGTAGGCTGGCACATGGATCCAGCGGGCACCACATGGGGAACCCCCCCAGACCCCAAACTGAGGGGGTTTGGGGACAGACCCACCGGGAGCCCTCGCAGCGGGCTCGGGGGTGAGGTGCGCAGGGCACTGCAGTGTCCCCAAATCCTGAATTATGGGATGGGGGCGGGCAGGGCCCTATGGGGCTGTGGGGAAGCGCTTTGGCTGCTACACGTGGGGACCCCACACCTTGGAGGGGGTAAAAGGGGATACAGACACCATCTGGGGGGCCACCACCAGGCCATGGAGGAAGGGGATACAGATCTGTCACACAGCCCCGAGCCTAAGCAGGACCCCCTGGGACAGCAGGGACCCCTCCTCAGGGAGGTGAGGGGCACATCAGGTACCACCTGAAACCAGGACCCCCTCCTCAGCCCCGTATGTGTCCCCGCATCTCCGTGTGCCCCCATATCCACGCGTCCTCCCTGTCCTCCCATATCCCCCCCCACCCCTATAACCCCCATCTTCCCTCATCCCCATGTCCCCCCCCATATCCCCACACCCTGCCTGTGTCGCCCCCATGTCCTCACATCCCCATGTGTGCCCCCCGCAGCCTCCCCTATATCCCCATGTCCCCCTATATCCCCATATCCCCGTGTCCTCCCCAGTCTCCCCTAAATCCCCGTGTCCCCCCAGCCTCCCCCTTCTGTCAGCCCCCCCAAATCCCAGTGCCACCCAGTCCCCCCCATATCCCCCCAGTCTCCCTCATATCCCCCCTCATTCCCCCATCCCCCCCTTTCTCCCATCCCCCCCTATTCCTCCCCAAACCCCAATATCCCCCTATACCCCCCCATCCCTGTAAACCCCCAAATCCCCCCAATACCCCTATTTCCCCCCCCAAATCCCAATATCCCCCCAGTCCCCCC
>NC_048894.1:4697049-4718761 GCF_011077185.1 Oxyura jamaicensis
TCATCTTTTTCATTTTTCAGCTTTTTCTCTTTTCTTTTTTCTTTTTTTTCCATTTTTTCCCTTTTTTTTCCCCTTTCCGTTTTAACTTTTACTTTCCTTTTTATTTTTTCCTTTTTTCCCCTTTTTTCCTTTTTTCCTTTTTTTCCCCATTTTCCTTTTTTTTTTTTTTCCCTTCTTTTTTTCCCCTTTCTTTTTCTCCTCGCTCAGGAAGTCCTGCTGCTGCCTGCCTTTCCCAGCTCGTTTCACAGACCCAGGTAGCACAATCAGCCAGATGCATCCCTCCAAACACAAGCCAAGCTGCAGCAACATACACACATGAGGTTCAAGATCATTTCCCCGCACCAGGGGATTTTTAGGCTGGCAGCAAACTATGCAGGGCCTGGGGCATGCGTGTCCATGGCTTCAACTCCACAGAGCTGCATTTTTTCCCCTCCAAAACAGGGTGCCTGCATCCAGCCTCCTTCTGGGCAGGCACACTGGGAATTACTGAAATTCACACCCCTCCTGGGACAGGGCTTTTTTTAGACCGAAATAGGAAGCGCAAACCTCACCCGGAGCTTCCTCTAGGGTTTGGTTCTTCCTAGAAGTTTCTCCTTGCCGGAAATTTCTTTTCTGCACCCGTGGCCCTGACCCAACCGAGTGCTCAAGCACACGCTTAGCTTCAAACGCCTGCACCCCCATCAGATCAGGGCTTGCTTGCACGGGGACGCCTTGGGAAAGCTCCTGCCCCTCCGTGCTCTGCCACCCTAGTGCAAGAAAGTCAGATGTCTATTGATTAACGGCCTTTTTAGCTTTTTTATTAAAAAAATAAAATAAAATAAACAAATCCAAACCTGCATTCCAGTATTAATGACTCGTTTCTCCAGCACTTTGCAGTGATTCAGGCTTGACTTTTAATTAACGCTTTGGTTAAAGCCTCTTCTGCCTCGACGCCTGATCCCACTCAGCCTTCAAGTTTGGGTCCAAAAGTGCGCCTTGGCTCAAAAACCTCCTCCAGCGAGGACAAGGCATTTGGGAGAAGGAGCAGGAGGTGGCACCTTAGGGCTGGCTCCCATGCGAGCCAGGGATCTGTCTTGAGGTTTGGTGTAGAAACATGGGATTTTGTGCGTTATGGGGACTTACTTGAGTGTTACCCTCCTGGTGCCTGACTGGAGCCTTCAGGGTGGCATACGAGGGGGTTTTGTCCTTGTAATCCCTTTGTCCCCACGGAAAGACAAGCCCACCATGAGCAGAGGGCCCCAGGTGGGTGCTGCAATGTCAGATTTGGTGCTCAGCCCGTGGGGGTCACTGTATACGTGACAATCTCAAGACCTGAAAGTCCTCACTCTCACTGCTTGTGAGCAAGGAGACAACTGCACCTGAGAGTCTGTCCCTCCCCTGAGCACTTAAAGGAAATCCATATTTTCCATCCAGCCTCTGGTGGGACAGGCCATCGACCACATCAGGGCCTTCATCCCATGGCTGGAGGGCGCTCGGAGCCCACTGGGATTTCCAGGTGCCCCCAGGGGCTGTGGTGCCTCTGCTGGGCTGGGGTGGTCGGCTCCCCACCCCGAGTGGCTTCCGTATGGGTTTCAGCAATGCCACCAGCGTCACCCGACGCTGGGTCCCTGGGAATCGAGGTGTCCACCCTGAAGGGTGCAAGCACTTGGTGCACACACCCTGGGAGCAGTCATGGCCACCCCAAAGTTGTCACACCCAAAGAGGGACCGTGTCTTCTTTCCTCCCGGTGGGAAAAGCCACCTCCCAAGGCTTTTGGTGGTGCTGATTTTACCTTGTGAGTCACGCAGGAGTGGGCTTCACTCTGTGGGTCAAACTCTTGGCTGGGAACTCTGGCCTTCGTCTGGCCTTCGTCTGGCAGCAAAACGTTGCTTTTGCTTGGAGTCAGAAAGTTCTGTTGTTCAATGAAGAAACAAGGCTCTGGCCTCTTTTTCTTTAATTAGTCTATTCAATTCAATTCGATTCAATTTGATTCGATTTGATTTGATTTATCTGTAGCAGGGTGCTGCTTTCCCTCTCCCTGGGTGCTGAGCAGCACAGGGCAGTAGGTGGGATGGAAAAGTGCTGCAGGTTGCAGGATGCCATGCCTACAGCAGCCATGCAGCCACACATGAGGTTTTCATCCCAGTGATTGAGATTTTTCATGATTTTTCTTTTTATTTTAAATCCGGTAAAAGTGTCCTGAGTGGCAAAGCTCTAACACGAGGTTTCTTCAAAACTCAGAGCTACCTGCCGGTCCGGGTTCTGCTGCAGGATCTCACCTTCCTAAGGACACACATGGGGTTCTCGATCCAGCCTCCTCCCTGCTTAGGGCGTTTCAGAAGCCAGAAGTGAGTGTTGTAGCTTGAGCTCACCTTTAATTACCCAGAATTTGTTCACACTGAAATCAAACAATCGGAGTGAGATGTCCTACCGGCGTAGGCCGTAATTCATTCCTGTGTTGATTTCTCTCCTAGGCTACAATGACATCAGTAAATAATAAAAGACTGGATCCTGACAGAGAAATGAAGGAGGAGATATCAGATGTAGTGGGCAAATGCTCTCCAAGGGACACGATCGCTATAGCAGCCTGCCATCACCCTGCAAGAAAAATAGAGTGAAAGCACATGAGGTTTAACTCCTCAGAAATGTGACTTTAGTGCAGATTTGTGTTTATATATTTTTGCATCTGGAGTTTCCAATGCGTGTGACCACATCCTCCTTAAATTCAGCAAGCCTTTAAAAGTGAACCACAAAGGAAACACAGCACTGATTTATTTAGGGAGAAAGAAAAGCTTTTGTTTTCTGTTATTTTATGGAATGCCATTCTGACACAACCCTGCTTCTTCTGGGCCCCGTGCTACGTGAGCAGACCCTTGCTGTCCCAGAGGACGTATCGCGGCCTCCTGTCTTTAAGACATATCCCAGTCTCCCGTCTTTAAGCTGCAGCAATAATATTTTCCTGACCCACAAGAAGAGAGAGGAAGAAATAATAAATGTTTGTGTTATTGTGCTGCATCTGAACAGCCTGGCAGAAGCAGGGAGCCCTTTCTCATCTGCTCCTTTCTCTTCAAGCTGGTGACAGAGCCCATCAGGGCATCTCCTGTGATCTTCCTCCTCCCAGCCTCCAGCAGCACCTGTGAGCAGCCCATCTGTCAGGGAGAAAACCCATTTGGCTCCACTTGGTGGTTATTAAGGAAAGGGGCCACACATGCTCGCATCGTTTAAGTCCATCGTCAGCCCAGGTCCCACGGGAAACCATCAGGTTTTGATTCTTAACTCACTCAACAGACAGGTACATCACCGGGACCAAACCTGAGCACCACCTGATGGTGCAGAGCTAGTGGGATACCAAGTGTTCCCATGACCCCATGGCCATGCCTTTTTTATTTTTTATTTTTTTCCAAATTCGGAGTATATGCTGCAGTGCCCGTGAGTAGATCCTACAGGCCATCGCAGCACAGCAGGACATGTGGGCGCTCTTGCTTGGTGGATAGATTTGTGGAGGTCATTGTTCTGAGCACAGCCTGATGTTTCTGAGCTACTGTCTTAGCAAAAAAACTCAGAAAATGCAAAGAAACGGCCAGCTCTACTTCCCAGATGCCACCTTCAGCAGTGCCACATGGGAGCAGTGCCCCCAAAAGTGGCCTTTTGCCAGGAGATGAGGTGATGGACATAAACATGGCTGCTTTGATGGCCATGCCGAACAGCAGATGGTGCAAGAGGAAGCAGAGCCACCAGGACAGGCTAGCATTTTTCCTAGATGATGATGAAGCAAAGCCAACGAGCTGCTGGCTCCTGCCTTGCGTGGTGTCCAGTCCAGGAGAACAGAGAGGCCTGGTGGCAGAGGGCTGGGCCGTGGATGTGGGAAGATCTCTGGAGTGAGAGCCTGGAAGGCAGGAAGGCGATGCTCAGGGAGACGTGCTGAACTCACTGCAGGCTGGGTGGGGCAGAAGATCAAAGCGTGAATCAGCTGCCGAGGACCGAAATGAGGCTAGTCTTGGTCATTGCAAGTTGGCTGCCACTGACTCGCCTCACTGGCAGCCAGTTCAATGCAGGCCAGACAGGATATGCCTGGGAAAAAGCCGGCAGAAGTTGATTAGATCACCGAGCTGCTGCTGCCCAAAAGCTTCCCTACGCCCCTTTTCTGCAGTAGCTTGCTCAGGAGTTCACTAAGTGCCCCTGGGCATCTTGCAGGCGTCCTCTGATTCCTCGTGGCCAGCTGTGAGGCAGCAATGGCCACGCACTCAGCTAGCGTAAGGAATTACACGTTACGTCCATTGCTGAGAATGTTCTGGGACTGCTTCTGCTTTGCCATGCAGGACCTAAGAGCAAGGAGGAGCAGAGGGATGAATCTCAGTGGAGGAGAGCCAAAACCACCAGGGGATCCTGGGGGTCCCTCACTGCCCCATGGGAACCAAAGGAATTATGAGGTGTGGAGATCTGCCTGCTCGTGGGACCGGGGTACCTGGCACTCCTGGATGCAGCGATGTTGTAGGGGAACCCTGGGTGTACTCCGGAGTGATGCATGTCCCAGCCCAGAGCCCTCATATTCTCCAGTGTCCTCGGCCTTCAGATAGATCATCCATGACCAGATGCTCCTCCAAGGAGTAGCCTGAAGTTCCTCGCCAGCAGGGGGACCAGTGAACATCAGAGGTGGCCAGGAGGGACAGCTGAACCCAAGCGATCCAGGCAGCTCTGCCTGGTTCTCCACAGGAACCTGGCAAACATCAAAGAATGAGAGTTCCCTGCAAGCCCTGTCCTATTGCTCCACAGGGGCTGGCCTGGGCCTCACGCTCAGACTTACCTGCTCTACCTCGTCGTTCCTCTGTGTAAATGAGTCGAGCTGCTCAACCGTCCCAGTGTGTGGGATGCTCTTCCAGTGAGTCTCATAGGGCAGAGCACAGGCAAGGAAAGGCAGGCCCATCGTGAATCTGAGCAGAGAGCAAAAAGGTTACAAAAAGTAGGGAAAAAATAGGTTGGGAAAGGTTGGGTGGGCATCCAGCAGAACAGGACAAACCCAAGCCAGCTGTCAGGGGGTGGCAGAGCTGTGTAGGTATTTGGAATATAAAGCTGAATGATAGCTGCTAGCCTGGGGAAATGAGCCTGGGCTGGCTGCAGGGAAGCCCAGCAGGGAGGTAACCAAGCAGTGCAGAGAGCTTGTGGCAGAAAATCCTTCCAACAACAGTGATCCAAAAGGTCACTTCACACCAGGTTAAAGAGCTGGTTCTTGTGGCCCTAGTCATCAGATCTGACCCTAAAACTGAAATTACTGCACCGCCTGATGCTGACGGACTTAGGTGCTTGGAAAATCTCATTTATATTCTACAGAGTAATTGCTCTAAATTAAGTTTTCCTCATTCTTTTGGTGCTCGAGTTCCAGCACCTGAGTCAGATCTCGTAGGCTTTATAACCTGCCTGTTTACGCTGCTTCAAGCGAGGCCGGAGCCAGGCCCCTGGCTGTGGTGGTGCCTTTCACCGCATTCTTCTTTGGGTTGATTTTCTGCCTTTTCCTCCCTATCCCCGACAGGGGAAGCACTGTTCTTTCCGTGTTCCTCGTATCTCTTTGAAGCCGTCATCGAGAAAGCGGCAATTAGGAAATAAAGAACCCACAGTATCAGCTCTGGCAGGGGCAGCACATCTCGCCGGCAAGCCTCTCGCACCAGCAGCCTCCTGCCTGGGTCAGCCTTGCTGCTTTGGATCCTCGGGTCTGGGCGAGACGCGGATAAAAATCCAGCCGTGAAGTCAAGCAGTACGTATTTCAGGACATTCATCTGCAATTGGGAAAATAGTGCTGATTAGATAAGCAAATGGCAAGGCCAGATAACTTCATGTTTGGGAGATGGAGTCCCCGTCTGGGGCAGGGGAACCGATACAGGCTCCGGCTTCCCAGGGGTGCTGCTCGCTGCCAGAGTGATGCGAGGTTGCTGAGCGGTGTCCGTCTGTTTCCCCCAAGGGAAGGAGAGTAACAAAAATAAATGAGTTATCTGCAGCTGAAGTGAACTTATACCAGGTGTAAATGCATGTTGTCATTGCTAATGGTGATCTCTGCTCCTCAAAGCATGCCGGGCACCTGAAGATGTGATGACAGCCAAGCTCTTTTCTTTGTGGCATTTATAGTGCAGAGGTTTTCTGGGTCAGATGGTTGCAGATTGGACCTGCAATCCCTTCTCCAGCCCTTGCATGGCAGTCGTAAGGTGCTGGCTCAGTGTGTAGGGCTGTTGCTAAAAGCTGCCTCAAGCCTCCCTTTCCTCCCCCTACAAACCCCTCCAAAAATGAAACCCAGTCTCCAACCATCCCCTGCCTTCTGCTTCCTCCACCCCAAGTGATAAAACAGGAAAACTTCATGAAAGGGAAGGCAGACAAAGAGAGGGGGAAGAAAGAAAAGATCATATCCCAAACTGCTACACAAGCCTCATTTCCCCAGGAACCCCACAGACTGATACCCTACCTCTCCTCGCTTCTGTGAGCCAGCACCCAGCCCCTCGCTCTCAGCACACCACCTTCAGCTTTGGTGGGATCTCCACCCACTTGCCCAGCACGTCTGAGGGTCTCTCTGCTGGTTCCTCCTGTCCCTGCTGGTCACCTCACTCATCCCCTCAGGACACCCTCCGGTGCCCTCCACTTCTCCACGGGACCACAAGCACCAAGAGGACCCAAAACCCAGGATTTGCCACGGAAGGAGGAACTTCCCATCGAGATTCTTGGGACTCTGAAGGAGTCTGGGAAGGCACATGGAGGTGACATGGCAAACGGGGGCAGCAGATGACAGAGGGACCAGGATAAGTGATGAGGATCAGAATTTGTCCCCTACCACCCCTCGCAGGGACTAGGAAAGGAGCCCGAGGGGTTCAGCAGAATGCCACTGGTGGCAGGGGGATCATCGGGGCTGGCTGGGGGCTCACCTGCCCCTCAGGGGGACCAGCCAGGAGCGGGGGTGCTGAGCAGGATGGGGCTGGTCCACGCTCCTCGGCTGCGGCCAGCTCCTCACAGTTCATCTCTCCAGATTTCCTAGTATTTGTTCTCTCGTTCTGGGAAGAGGAGAGAGCTGCAAGAGGCCCATCTCACAGGGACGATCAGAGAAAGGAAAGTCCATTGTGCGAAAGAATTTGGTATTTCAGGGTTTGTTTTCCTTCTGACAAAGAACAAAACACCACCATGTCAAAACCCTCCGTAAGGCAAAACAGAACAACAACACCGAAGGAAAACAAAACTAGCAGCGGTGTTCGCTTTGGACGTGATCGGTGGAAGTGTTTCTCCTCGCTTTTTGGCTTTCCGATCTCAATACCTACCGCTGCAGCTATGTCAGGAAAAAGGGGGAGAAAAAAAGGGAAAAGAAATGCAGGTCGGAGCCGAGAAGGGAGCCTTTCCCTGCACCAAGGTCCGGGTGGGCTCTGGGCACCGTCACAGTCCTGCCGCCCACCCCGGTAGGTTCCCAGACCCAACCCACGCCTCTTTCTGCCCTAGCTGGGGAGCGGGGTGTGCGCCCTAAGGGGCAGCAGCCCACCAGGACAGCAGCAGTGCTGCTTGCAGCCGCTCCCCTGAAGCAGAAGGACTTGTGCGGGGCAGAGGCAAGATGTTTTAGAAAGGTGGGGTGCAAGGCGATGCCTCCCAGCGATGCAACGGGGGGAAGGCACGAATGCGTGCGGTGCTTTGGGTCAGACCCTTCATGGAAGGAGCTCCCAGCCCAGCTTGCCAGCCCCCCTGCCATCCCGGATGGCTTCGGGTCTCCCCTGGTGCTTTCAGCCCCTGGGTCGATGCCGTTCTGGGGGCACCGGGGCTTGGACGTTGTCCCCCCGGGGGGTGACCCGCTTGCAGCTCACCGCCGCCTCTCTCCGCCAGCGTTTTCGGAGAGCTTGGCGTGGCGCCCGGCAGCCTTTCACTGCTGCCTTTTCATCCGCCTCAGTTCCCTGCCTTCCCTCTCTTGCTCCTCGCGAGGAACAGAGGCAGAGCTTGTTCCAGCAGCCGGGCCCCATCCGCTCCTCCCGAGGAGCGAGGGCCGGGAAGGAGGGACGGAGGCGAAGGGGGTCTCTCCCACCCCTCTGGGGCCCCGCGGGCGCGCTGCTTCCCAGCAAATACGGTATTAAAAAAAAAAAAAAAAAAAAAAAAAAAAAAAAAAAGCCTTCAGCCTAAAATTGTAAGTCTGATCTCATGACACAGGGTGGCCCTGCATTCCTCACCTCTGACATAACCCGCTGGGAGTGTGCTCGCGGAAAAACACAAACAAGATGTACTGGGCGGCTGGCGGCAGGGCCAGGCGGCTGGCAGATGTGCTGGGTGGGAGAGGAGCCCCCGCAGCCCCACAAACCGCCAGCACGGAGTGTTCCCTGGCGATGCACGGGGGCACGACCCGGCGTCCCCCCCAGCCCAGACCCCAGGCTTTGGGGCCGCGAAGGGCTGGGGGCGGTGGGACGGTGCCTGGGCTGGGAACCATCCAGGAGGGTTGGCTGGTGAACGGCTGAGGGCGTTTTTAGGGACCTGCGGTGCTTTTGCAGTGGCGTGGTGGTTGTTTCTTTTTTTTTTTTTTGGCTTGGGTTTGGGTCTTTTTGCGTCTTAATCTCAGGGGGACCATGGTGGGGAAGAGACAGGGGAGGCTGGAGGTGGCCTGGATGGGATCCCCAGCAGGTTCCTGGGGGGAACAGGCAGGGATGGCAACAGCACATCCCACCCCACACAGGTGGGTCCCTCCCACACCCATGGGGGGTCCCTCCCACACCCATGGGGGGTCCATCCCACCTATAGACCCACAGGATTCAGCCTCCCCAGCAAACAGCCCCAGCACCGTCCTCCTGTCCCTTTTAGCCTCCTGCTCCCACCAGCAGCACTGTCAGCTCCTGCTCCGGCTGCCAGGGTGCAAGCCCTGCCCCAAACAGCACCCTTGGGTGTCACAGGGTGGCGATTCCTCCCTCAGTCCAGATGGGGCACTGGGATTGACTGGGATTGACTGGTTTGCCAGGGATCACAGAGAGAATCAGGGCAGGGCGGCGATGCGAGTCACACCGCCCCAGGCACAAGGCTGACTTCCCTCCCAGGAAACCCTCTGGCACGCATGGCCTTGCACCAAGCCCAGGGCCAGATCCTGCCCAGCACCGCGCCGAGCCGACCTCCCATCTCACCCGCTTGTTTACTTCCCTTTGCGAATGCCCTAAACCTTGACAACGACCTATTTTGCCTTCTGTTGCGTAAAGCTCCTTTCCTAGAAAGAGGCTTTGTAACGCTCGCTCCAACCAGCCCAGCTCTCCTCGGCGTGAGCACGTAAGAGCAAACTTTAAATGACTGGCAGCCTCAGCCCGGCTCCAAAACATCCCAAAGCCACAGGGAGATGAGCCGGGAGACTCGCTCAAACGTTACCTGGAGCTGCCAGCCCCGCGTGCCGAGGGAGCAGAGAAGCAGTAACCAGCCTCCAAGCCCCCTACTCACACTCCCCTTTTCTTATTTCTCCTTCGTCCGTCTGCTCCGGTGCCAACGTTCAACAAAGCTAGGGGAAAGCTTTTCTTCCCTCCAGGCGTTTCTCCCCTGTTCCTACCCTCACATTTCCTGAGCAGTGAAAACATCTGATTATGGTTTTAATTTCACATTTTTGAAAGAAAGGGGGTTGGTTTTTAAATAATTCTCCCTCTTCCTCCGCAATGCTTCCAAGCTTTCAGGGTGGCTGCTCCTCCAGCAGAGGATGGCCCGCAAGAATAAAGAAGCAAGAGAAACAATGGTGACAAGAAACAATGGCAACAAGCGCAATAATGGTTCGGATTTGCTCCTTCCATGATTTCTTTCCCTCTCCATCTCTAACATACCACCCCGTTTTTTAAGTCAACTCGAACTCCGCGCTGGTTTATTTTAAGGTGCCAGGCTGCAACCTGAAGCCAGAGGCACAAAATGAACTTAACAGGCCCCTGTTGGCCGGCCGGGAGCACAGGGCAGGGATTAATCCACCAGCAGCAGTGATCGGGGCCGAAGATCTCTGCTTGCTCCTTCCTGCAGCCTGCTGTTCTGAGCAGCCCCGCTGATGGCGGAGCTGCTCCGAGTGGAAGCAAAACCCCCAGGCTGAAGCCTGATGCGCCAGGGATGGGGTCTGGTGGTGAAGCAGCGCGTTTGTCCTCCAAAGCCTACACGTGTGCCCTTGTGCCTGGTCCTACAGCTGATCACTGCACTTTAGACCACCGCCAGGGCTCACAGCATCATGGTTTTATGTCCGCACAGGAGCCTGGCTGCTGTTTGCATCCAGGCTGAAGGGATGCTGGTGTGGACCCAGCTGGACCCAAATGCCACAGAACGGCACATCTGTGGTGCGTCAGCACCTAGAAAACCACTTAGGTCAGAAAATACCTTCCTGGAGTGGAGACAGCACGGAGCAGGTCCCTGCTGTGAAGTGGGGAGAGATGAATGAGATGAAATTGATGTGACACCTACTGTGGCCTGAAGAAAACCTGAGGTGATACAGGGAACAAGACACTGATGTCAGTAACAGGCCCCCTTGCTCCTTGGGAAGCCACAGGACTGGTGTTTAGAGGGACAAGTGCTTCTCCTAGTGACCAGACCTTCCCTAGATGTATGGCTTCAGGTTGAGCCCCTGGATGGGTTTCCCTTGTGCTCAATAAATTATAAATCCCCTTTTCTTTCCCTTCCCTTCCCCCTCTACCCTCATGCCTCTTTGTACAAACCTTGTAGGCTGCAGGTCTCCAGCACTGCAGAAGGTAAGGTGGGGAGGCAGGCAGAACCCGATCACATCTGCCCCACACCCCGTCCAAAATGCCAGGGACTTCTGGGCTGGATGACAAAAAGCCAGCACCCTCCTGTGGTGGTGATGAAGACTTTGGGTATGTTAGCTGTGATGATCTATGGCAAACCCCAATTTTCACCAAGAAATTTCACTAGTTCTGACAAATATCGCATGGGTTGTTGGTTTTTTTTTGCTACATAGCAAGGGAAACAGGCAAATATGGCATTAGTGGGGGACCAAACCCTGTCCATGCCTGTACTGCAGACCCTGCCCTCCCCACTGTCACATACGTCCCCTGTTTAGAAGATGCAATAGTTCCTGGTATTTTTGCATACGGACCCAGGGGAAAATGCAGCCATCGTGCCTGGGTCCTAGTACCCACTGCTTTTCCTCCCTGAAAGTCTCCCCCCCAAAATAACCAGATCCCTATGTTAACCATGTAAGCCCTGCCTGAAAAAAAAAAAAAAAAAAAAAAAAAACAAAAAACAAGAAGCCCTCATGGAGCTTTTCTTTGAGCTTCAGTAGCCCTGCAAACAATTTTCCCAGGTTTGCAGCCAAGTTTTGAATGTGGCATTAGGCCGAGGTGATATGAAATGCGTGCGGTCTGCAGGAGAGTGTTGTCCAGCCACGGTATTTTTATTAAGCCTGCTTCTAAATGCTCACTGAATGCAAACGGGGATGGAGCCGGCTGATGGGCAGATGCCTGTGCTTGCTTATGCAGGGATTATTGGGCACCTGGGATTTCCAGTGGCACTGCACTGCTGGGGACAGCAGGCACCGAGCACCTCTGGGGAGCTGCCTGGGAGCAGGATCAGGCCCCTGAGCCTAGATAATTGAGTGCTCTGTGTCCACACCAGGAGCTAAATTAAAGCATCCCTACAGCCGGTGGGCTGGGCAGGAGCAGTGTCTATTCTTCATAGTCAGTGTGCTACATGTGATCCCTTTGTCCCAGATGGTGAACAGGCAGTCCAAGCAAAAAAAATAAAAAAAAAATTAAAAAATTAAAATGCCTTAATTTGAGCACCCAAAAGGCACAGACAGAAGCCAGAGGGAAATACACCATGTCCTGGAGTTATTTTCTTGCTGCAGCTTCATTCACAGCTGGATCATGGTGCTGCAGCCTCACCGTCACACCACAGCCAGCTCATCAGGATCAGGGCCAGACCACGGCCAGCTGGCCAGCCCCTGGAGGAGCAAGGAAAGAGACCTCCAAGCCCCCGACCCCAGCGCTGCCCCTTCCCGCCCCAGCTGCGATGCTGGGTGTTGTTGCTCTGCTCACACTGGGCTCATGCAGGACTTGTGCGATGTCCTCTAGCCGTCTGCCTCAGTTTCCAAAATCATCTCCCCCAAAGCAGTCATTCTCCAACCCAATGCCTGGGCTGTGACCCAGTGATATCTGGGATGGTCTAAAAGAGCCACCAGCTGAATATCCCCCCAGACTAACATAAGCTCTGTCCTGGAAAGACTCAGGGTCTTTCCCAGGCTGCAAATGGCTGTGCCAGAGGCTAGGAGGTGTTCCTCCAAATCCTCCTCTATTTCTGATGGCCATCGCTGCACATAAACCTGCAACATTCAGGCATAAACCAAAAACCTGCGCTTGGTCTCTGTGCCAAGCTTGATATTTCCTTTCACGTTCACTTCCAACTAAAGGATGAAAGCAAGAAAACACAGTCCTGGCTATGGCTGCTGGACAGAAAAGTCCCATCACCACATCCCCCACCAGGCAGGCAGGACCTTCAGCTTCACGATGGAAGGTCATGCATTTCCCTGCTATCTTGTTTTGCACCACACTGCAGCCCGTTGCTTCCCAAGGCTGAGGACCCAGCCCCTCCAGGCTCACTTGGGAGATGTCACGAACCCGCTGCCATCGGCAGGTCTCTCTGATGAGCAGAAGTCAGCCGGCAAAGGGCTGATCCTCGTACAGCGTGTGCGTTTGGAAATCTCTTCAGCTTTACTAGAGAGCAGGAAACCAGCACAGCACAGCCCAGGACAAAAATAGTGGCACTGAAAAGGTCTGTCTTTTTTTTATTTTTCATACTGATTTCCTCTTGCTAAAACCAGAAGCGCCGACAGTTGGTTTTTTTTCCTCCCCGGTTTTTTTTTCAGAGCAGTAGGCATGCGGCAGTGCGTGCAGCAATCAATGAGGCTTGCGCTGTTAATTGATCCAGGAGAGGACCAATGTGGGTAGCAAGGCAATTTGCAAAATCTGTAAGGAGAGTTGCATGGCCAGTGTCACTGTGTTCAAATAGTAATTTGGTTTTTAGCCTCTTGTACAGTGCTACAATACCCTGGGGTTTATGGCACGGAGGAGGAGACCTGGAGCCAGCAGTCCTGACACCCTCAGCTTGGTTGTGCAGATGTGTCACTGGAGGTTGGACAAGTCATCGCTTGGACCATGTTCAAGCCACTTCCTGTGGAGTCTGAAAAATAAAACTTTACATATCTGCAGGGCTCAAGGGGACAGATGTGAGTGGCATCATCCAGAACAGCACCGACCCCATGAGCCCTGCAGCCTGTGGAGAGCTGCAGGGCCACGTTCAGACCCGCCTCAGATGGAGCCTTTGCTTCTCCCCACTGGTGGCGTACAGAGCTTGGGGCCTGGAAATGCAAAGAGTGAGCTAATGGTGCCTTTTGTGGTAACAGTAGGCACCTCCATCCAGAATGAGCTCCACAGATGGCGGTTTGAGGAGATCCCCTGGTTTTGCGGCCTTGTATCTTCTGGGCCTTGTATCGTCCTGTCCCTACACGGTGACCACCTCTCCCTAGTCACAGCCCCAGCAGATGGAAAAGCCTCCTAGTGAAACATCCCATGCCATTTGCTACAAAATAAGTTAATTAAGGGCCAGAAACACTTCCAAACAAAGTGCTACAAAGACAGGACAATGTTCGTTTTGCCTGGACTCGAGCCTGGGCCTGTGACCAGCCCTGTTGTGTACCCACACCTGCCGAGCCAGCGCCCGGCCTGTGCCCGTGTTTTCCTTCCCCTTTCTTCTCCTGTAATCTGTTGTGGCTGTCAGGATGCCAAGAGACATGCCAGACCCCGGGCCAAAATAGCGACGTAGACATGCCCAGAAAGGAGAGCTGGCACGAGGTGATATGTAAGTGAGATACGTGAAGCCGCAGGCAAATAGTTTGGTGAGCACGTGGGTAGGTTAGGCCTGGCAGGGGGCAGAGCCTGTCTGCTCATCAAGAAAGGCAGAGGCAAAACTTTATCAGCTTTGAGAAGTGTTGGAGGCCTTGCTGGTGAGAGCTTCAAGGGATTAAACAAAAATAATTTCCCCAGAAGGGCTGAGGTGAAGGACTCAGTGATGTCCCTGTGGGGCCACAAACACCTTTCAAAGGAGGTTTTTGCAGAAAGGGATGATTCCTGTTCCCTAAATACTCCACGCCCCATGATGATTTCCATTTCATGATAAGGTCCAAGAGTGACTGGAGGAAGGAGCATGCACCTTGGTCAGGGGGATCCACCACATCTCTCCTCACCTCAGCATTGACCTACAGAGTTAAACCTCAAAGGACAGAAGAGGACAACTCATTCCCCACAGCTGGGGGAACTGTGTCACCGTGAGGCAGCGAGACACACCACAGACACACTATCCCAAAGCATCTCACCTAATTATCTTAGGCAAGATGGACATATATTCCCCAAAAGTGAAATCTGTGGGTTGTTACTGCTCACGGCCATCCAGTGCCTTGCTGAACATTTCTGATCAAAGCCTTTCCAAGCTGATCTATTTTCAGCCCAGCCCACTCAATACCTTGATTGCTACATGGCACTTTTAGCTGCTCTTAGGTAAACACGCTGTCGTTCCCTGGCATTTTGCCTTGCCAAGCCCAAAAATACAAGTGGCACAGAAAAATAAGAGAGGCTGTTCTCCTCCGCCTGGAAAAATGATGCTATTTCTGAAATAAACTGTTTTAAATACACCTCACCGGCCATACACATATACCTGTGTGTATAAATACACTTGACCTGGAGGTCCCACTTTTGGCATCTCGTATGAATGTATGGAGACAGAACAGAGAGGGAATTATATACATATAAACCAGGGCACACCTTCAGAATGTGGAGTCTTGGTAATGATGAAATATCGAGGTCTGAATCCCACTAAAACAGGCCCATGTGTGCTGGTCCCAGCTCAAATCAGATAGTTACAGGCTGTTTTGGAGAGCAGAAAGTCCCTGGCTGCCCATGGGCAGGGTGCCCACCATGCTGCCCGTGCCTCACACCCCCCAGTGGAGCAGAGGGTACAGATCAGACACACTGGGGACCCCTCTGAGCTAAACAGCCCTAATTTCACTGCTGGGGGCCATGCAAGCCAGTGTGGCGTTGTTCCTTCTTGGCTGTTACCCCTGCTTCTCCACGGGCCGAGACATTATTTTTGAGGAATGACAGTGACATTGGCCAGATCTCGAAGTCACTTTTTCAGATTTCCCTTTAGCAAGTAAACATGTAGAAGTCAACAACAGATGGAGCATCACATGGAGTTACGCAGGTCAGCAAAAGGCTTCAGAGACCCTGTGAGCCTGAAGAAAAAAATAAGCCGGCAGGGGGGAGCGGATGGGAGCTTATTCTGAGAGATGGAGAAAGGAAAAAGAATACTGCCTCCTCTGTGATGTGAGGCTGAAAGTTCAGGTTTTGTGGGAGAAGACAAAGGTGGGCAGAAAAAAACAAAAGCCAATCGTTTCTGGGTAGGAAAATGTTTGTTGTTGTTGTTGTTGTTGTTGTTGTTTTCTTTCTTTTTTTTTCTTTGGCTGCACACTACAGAATTCCAGCAAGAGGGTGTTAAACTGATAACAAAATGGGCAGGAGTGAAGCAGGCAAGTGCAAAACAAAACCAGATTTTGTGTGACAAGAGCAGATTGAATTGATGCGACAAAGGAGGAGAGCTTTTCTGCTAGTGCATGAAGTACGGTGGGGAGTCTGCAGTGACAACCGAGGGATTCACGCAAGTGGACTGCTGCAGAGATGCTGCAGAGATGTGTTGAGGAAGGAAAAAAAGGAGACAAGGAAGCAGAGGACACCTGTCAATAATAAATAAATAAATAAATATTTTTTTTTAAAAAAAAAAAAAACATTCCATATAAGATTTATTGATAGCTCAGAGCAGAAAGTCTTTCATGCCTTCGCATTTCTGAGCTAACATTACCCAAGAGTGGGTAATGGCAGGGATCTGTTATGAGCCATGGAATTCAAGTGGAGAAGAGCTCCAGTCGTTAATATACAGAAATGAAAAGACTTTGGTTAACGGAGATTTCAGCCTGAGAAACCTGCCCTGTAATAGTAGAACAGCATTAGTGCTCCTAAAACCAGAGCTGGCATAATAATAACACAAAATATCCTGCATTGAAAATGAAATCGCTCCGTTTAGGAGCTCAGCATGGTGAATATGGATTAATCCAGCGCTGGACGAAAAATTAATGATTGCCTTGGGACCAGTGTTTACTAGCCAGTGACATTCAAAGAAAGGAGAGTCCCATCTGGTCATGGGGAGAGCTGTGATGGTGAAAAAAAAAAATAGCGTGAGCACAAACAGCAGACCATGAAATCACCCAAAAGAAGTGTTTTGTCTTGGTGGTGGAGGGCTCAGTCGGTGAGAGGGATGCAGAGGTAGGGCTGCTTCCACACCAGGTGCTAATGACAAAATTCCAGGCAAAACAGTGCTGGGAAGTTGGGGATGGGGAGTCGCAAAAATAACCTGAGAGCTGGGGCTAATTCATCACAGGGAGAGGTTTAATTAACGCAAACTAAAACTGGGATTACACTGTAGGATTGCCTGCAAGGGGAGAGATGAGGGACTGCCTGTTCTACAGGAGAAAAATGTGTCAATAGCAGTGGGTTGGAAAGCTGATGTTCAGGTGAATTTGCATTAGAAAAGAGGCAATTTTTAAACAGAATTTGATGATTAGGACACCCTTGGAGGGCAGCAGCATATGTTCCCCCACACCAAACCTTGTGTGCAACCAGCAGACACCTTGACAGGACACAGAGGCACCTTGTGGGCACCGTAACTCACCTGCTCCACTTGGTATTTCTGCTGAAGATGGGACAAGTACATCCCAGCCTCCATCAAGTGCTCCATCAGGGTTTCAGTTGGTTTGGGTAGATAAATCCTGCATCTCATACTTACAAATCAAGGCTGCCCACATGGCAAGTTGAATTTTAAACCATGAGATGATCTCCCCAGAGGCGTAATTGGTATCTTCAATAACCTGTGATAGGTCAGGGGAGCTTGGGATTTTCCTGGGTCCAGCCCTTCTGCCCACGCTGCGTGAGAGGTGCTGGAGGTGCCAGACAATTTACCTATCAACAGCTCTTGATGCTGGGCAAATATTTGCCTTATCGTGGGTTTAACATGCCATCTCGGTGATAGCTAAAGGTCAACTGCAAAACAAGGCCCGGGAAAGACCCTGCTCGGCACCACGTGCTGCTGGTGAAACTGGAGCCTTTCCCATCCGTGGGTTGCAAAGTCCAACAGAGATGGTGCCATTAGGGCACACAAGTGCATGAAGAAACCTTCTTTCCAAGGGAATGGCAGAGGCTGGTGTTCAAGGGGGATTTGGGGCATTTTGGGCTGCTGTTGCAGCACATGGAGTATCGGCGTTGGATGTGCTGCTCCATAAGCGGATGGGTGAGAGCAAGACTCCCAGATCTGCTCCCCCATCTCTTGCTCCTGGTGGCTCAGCTCTTTCTGGCACCAATTTGCTCCCTGGAGCTGAGTTGCTTGCTGTGTCCTCCCCATCTGGAGTGGGCTGCGGGGGAGCCACGGAGAGACCGGGAGGTCACAGCCAGAAGAAAACACAGGCAGTGACTGTCCTGGAGTACAGAGCCAGAAAGCTGCTTCTGCAAAGAGGAAAACACAACTAGCACATTTTTGACTTACAATTTGCTTCACTACACTTTCATCCTATAAAATGTTTTTTAAAAGTCACTGGCTTTTTTTTTCTATTTTCTCCTCTCCTTTTCTCTCCTCTCCTCTCTTTTTTCTCCCTTCTAGGTGAGCAAGGAGAGCACTATGAGCACTATGAGGACTACCAGGACTCTGCCTCCATAGACGTGGGGCTGGACAGCAGCCAGTTATTCTGTACCCACAATTTCAGCCCGAGGCGGCTGTGCCTAGAGCTGTACAGACGATCTGTGGCCCTGACACCTTGCAATCTACGGCACAAATCCTGCACACTTCTGGCCAGGAACGAATTAAGCCCCATTCCTGCACGTGAACAGAGGAACCACTGCAGCTGAATCTGAACGTATAAGATCCTTTTGACCTCAGGTAAAGGAAACTCAAAACCCACTGTGAATGTCTCAGCTGAGAATTACTGGTAAACAGAGCCCCTTACCGCGTGACCATGGCATGAAGTCAGATTTTAAGAGCGTGGGCATCAAGTCCATGGCTCAGGGGTCTCTGGCCATGAGTGACTTGCCATGTCACACACCAGCGGGCTCATGGCAGTGCCTTTCCAACCTCTCTGCCTCAACCCCAGCCTCCTTTCACCCTGCCCTGAGGTTCCCCGTCCCAGCTGATGGTCCTGGTCCCTGCCTAGGCTCCCGCCTGCTCGCCTTCCTCCTGCAGCCCCAGGCCACTCTCCTCAGCTTCTGCTTTGGTTTAAAAATGCTTTCAAAATATGCCCAAGTGTATACAATGTGTTTGCAACATCCTTCGAGTCAGGATATTATTTGTTGTTGCAACTTCTGTCCACATGTTATCTTCTTCTTGCTTAGCCTCCTCCTCTGCTCTCTCCCCATGACATACTTTCCCTTGGAGGGGGCTCCTCTTTGCAGCTAACCAAAATAAGGGGGGGGGGGAAGCTTTGATAAGTTTTACTGTTTTTGTGTGTGTGTGTGTGTGTGTTTTGTTTTGTTTTGTTTTGTTTTTCTCAGAAGTGTTTGGAAAGTTTTGTAGTGGTTACTGCCTTCTAAAACTTGAAGGACAAATTTCAACAGTGAAGCTTTCCATTCTGGCAATATGGGGGTTCTGCCAGACAAAAAAAAAAAAAAAAAAAAACAAGCGGAAGGGAAGCCTGAAGGAAAACAGTGAAATTTTGTTTTCCAACCTTATTGCATAAAGAAACCCTGACTGCTTTTACCACCATTCTCACTCACAGAAAGAAAAGCTGTTATCAGTTCGTGGGGGCTGCTTTCGCTTTAGAGGAAGAGGAAGAAATGCAAAGTCTCTGCTGCAGCACGGCGTGAGTATCACTTCCACTGTGGGCTGTGCTTAACCATGGAGTAAGGTGTAGCTTTAGCACCAACAGCACTCTGAATTCAGGTCCGTGCTCCACATCTTCCTTGGCTAAATTGAACAAAAAGTGCAGGCTGCAAGGGAGGAAGCAGGCAACACAACCATAAAAAGCGAAAACAGAGCCCAGGACTTTCTATCTCCAAACTCTGCAACCCAGCACCAGCCTCCTCTTTGCTTGGCTCGTCTGGGGATGCTCTCCCCAGCGTCTGATCCATCCCATAGAGAGGCTCCCACCGCTTTCAGCAGACTCTGTGCTCGCTCCATAGCACGCTACAAGAAGCATCCAGAGGTTGTGTGCTGCAGCTGGCCCTGAAACCCTGCCAGGAGCTGCCAGATGATTGTGGCCATTGCCTTGAGGGACATAATGTTCACCGTGCCTCCAGCTTTTGAAATCTTCACTGTGCTCTCCCTGGGAGGCTTGGGATTTCTGTGGTTTCACAGAAATCTCATGTAACCACAAAAAAATAGGGTACCTAAAGCGTTACCAGGTATCTAGGACAAACGGATGGACAATTGCCCCTAGCCAGAGGGACTGTGCCAGGCAGCACCTGGTTATCAGGAGCAGTGAAGGAATTTCCTGACCCGTGGCTCTTGCAGAGGGAATCTGGACAAGATAACAGACACTGGCAGTGACCCAGTAGCTCCTGTCCAGGGGGAGACAGGAAATCTAGCGGTGGCATAGGAGGACCCGGGATGAAAGCCCACCCATGAACCACAAGCAAGGGCACCCCCAATAACTAGGGGGCAGCTGGAGAAGCAGCACCCTTGGATATCTCGTTGCAGATATGTGTGGAAGAGCATTGCTTCCACAAACAACCTGGATGGGGTGCAATCAGGGAGAAGGGCAAGAAACGTTGTGCAACCATCTGCCTAACGTTTTTTTCCTGGAGAAAATAAATGCCAAACAGTGCTTGTTCCCTCCCCTGTCCCCATCCCCTCCTTCAGGGACATATTCCGAAGGGAAAACCTGATGGTTTGGGGTGGGTTGGATTCTGATGTTTTGCAGCAGTGAGACCAAAGGGGAGCAGAGGCACAAGAAGCAGGCTGACCTATTCGCAGACAAATTAGTCCTGTAAATAAAATGAATGTGTGCAGGACAAACAGTGAGCCTGACAACCGAGCGGGTCGTGCTGGAGCACCGAGCAGCACCAGCAAATATTTTATTGGGAAATTAAGTTGTAAATGCCATCCTCCGTGCACAGATGGGGGCCGTGTGGCTTTTCATCAGCGAGCCTTGCCCCGCTGCCTGCTCCTGCATGTTGATTCATGGCTGAACAGGAACCTTCGATTCCCTTTGGTGGCACTGGAGAGTGTGATTGACCCCGTGGAGGATGGAGTCTGACTTCCACTGGTGCCCAGACCAAGGAGAGCAGAGCTCCACAAGGACATCACCGACAGCCCTGCAATGCTGCCCATGGGGGATTCTCGTCCTCGCCAGGCTGCCAGAGTCTTGGTGCTCTCCCCTGCTCCATCACACTCTCTTCTCTCCATTTATGCCGTTAGCATGGGCTTAGAGGGGACAAACGCTTTCCAGATGTGTTTTTCCCAGCTCCATCCTGTTATCCTCCCCTTCTTGGCCGCAATGAAGCTGAATTCCCATCTTCTTCCCATCAGATTGGTTTGTCTCACAAAGGGCTCAGCCCCTCTCACCCTTTTTGAGGACGTGGGGGCCAGCACCCGTCGGACCCCAGCCTCCTGACACCCCAACACAGACCAGGTGGGTGTAAGAGAAGCTCTGCTGACACCTCCAACCCCAGCAGGCATTTAGCGGCATTTATACCAGGGCTAATTACATCCTAACATTTTCCTTCTGTATTTTGGTATTTATTTTGGAAAAGCTCCTCCCCGGAGTCATTTTCTTCCTCAGCTTTAGAACAACAACAATAACACCAGCGGGCTGGCTTTTCCCTTGGCTCTTTCCCTCATTATTACAGCTCTGCCATGCCGCTCCTCTACAGTCAGCAGAGGAGTTCAATCAGGCTGATGAGTAAAAGAGCATAATTTTATGGCTGCATATCAACTGCCTGTTATTAAACTAATCAATCAGCTTCAGCGCAGCTACCGGTACAGCACGGGAGAGGGCAAGGTGAAGGAATCGCTACGCTGTTATTTTTGCAAAAGGACCAGAAATAAAAAATAATAATAAAAAAAATCAGATCTGGCCAGCCAAATTCCTCTGCTTGCCTTTGTTTGTGGGAAGAAATGGCTCGCATGAGTTACGGAGGAGGTGACCTGCAGTGCTAAGCCGGGCCATGCTCCAAAGCCCAGGCCAGGCACCAGGTGCTCTCTTGTCACATCCACTGGTCCCTGCACCGGGGCCTCCTCCTGGCTGCCTGGACGGTCTGTTCCCCATGCCCCAGAGGGCTGGACTTCATGATCTTAGAGGTCTCTTCCAACCTACATTATTCTGTGAGCCTAAGCAAGGGGTTCCATCACAGCAGGGAAAGCTGGCTAGTCATCGGGCACAGCTTCCTACTAGAGAGGGGTAAGCGTTCAGAAGGACACAGCGCCACACCGTCTCAGTGCTGGTCCTGGTGAGGTTCTGCTCAAAGCTACAGGTGGGCACGGTGGCCTTGGAGGTCCCTCGTGATGGCAGCTCTGAGTCTGTGGGAAAGAGCAACTCCTCCTTGCCTCCTAAGAGGAGAAGAAGGTGTAAAAGTGCTTTGAACCTCAGAGCCAAAGAGTGGGATCTTCTGTGTTAGTGAACATGAGCGGGGGGATGGAAGAAAGAAGGAAGGAAGGAAGGAAGGAAGGAAGGAAGGAAGGAAGGAAGGAA
>NC_048894.1:4718771-4757464 GCF_011077185.1 Oxyura jamaicensis
AGGAAGGAAGGAAGGAAGGAAGGAAGGAAGGAAGAGAAGGAGGAAGGAAGGCCGGCCAAGGACAGACAGACCACTTGCCACTTGGTCCCTCTTCCCTGTGCAGCTGGCACATCTTGTTTCTCCCTCTCTCAGCTGCAGTCCCTTCACCTCCTTTAGATAAATTGAAGTCAAACAGAGCCAAACGGAGCCAGCAAGGCTCTCCATGCTTCAGCCTGGGCATGCATCCTCAGACCCACCGAGAAACGAAAAGCCGTCCCCAGCCAGCAGGAGCATCCTTCCCCAGCTAGCTGCACTCACACAGATTAAACTGCACCAGCTCCTTCTTGTCTTATTATTTATCTCTTGTTTTACTGTTGCATCCACAGGTGCAGACTGCTCTGTGCCGGACGCTGTGCGAGCAGACAAATAAATACGTGCTGCACCAGCAGCCCGAGAGCATCTCGGTAAGGATCCAGCCCCGAGGGCTCCTTTTGGGCAGGGAAGGCAGCGCTGCGAGCCCCCAGGTCCAAGCTTTGGCAGCGGGGGCTGCGGGCTGACAGCTGCCCGGCCTCCCCAGCCCATTTCCTCCAGCCGCTGCCAAGCCGTTCGCTGCGGAGCTCTTCACGAAATGAATTTTCTGGAAAACAAATTAAAGGAGGGGTTACATCACACAGCAGCCAGCCCAAGAGGCGCTGCGCTGCGCTGACAAACCCTGCCTGTATTTTGGGCTCTGCACCACATTGCTCGCAGCTGCTGCCGCTGCTGCGCTGGAATTTGCAGCTCGCCATCTAAATATACTGTAACAATAAACTGATCAAAGCAGCTAAATATTGTTGTCTGCTCTCCAATGGGCGGCGCGGAGGATGGCCTCCCAGAAAACCTCTGGTTACTTCGTTTTTCCCCTGTGCAAAACCACAGACAAACAAAATCGGGAGGGGGTGGGGGGGGGTGGGGGTGGAAAAAAGCAGAGAAGGAGACTTTCAGTGGGTGTGAAGGCCTCGGAAGTCAGGAAATTCCTGTCCCCGCAGCCTGCTGGTCGGAGCACAAGGGAGGGGGACAGGATGGGCTGCCTGCTGGGGACAGTCCTGCCTTATGGTGGGACCAACATGATCCAGGATCCCCGCTGAGCGCTGCCACGTACTGCTTGGGCATGTGCCTTCAGGTCATTTTGGGATTACTGTCACCACCTCTCACATGTGTACAGCCATCAGCATCCAGGCTGAGCTTTAGGAAGCCCAGAGCCCCCCCAGTCCTTCCCCTACACAGACAGCAATAAATAAAGCAAACCAGGCTGAATTCACTGCGCCAGCTGATGTGGCACAGCTCCCATCACGTGCAGGCATGGCAGGGGCACCACGATGGGGACGGGGCTAGATCTGTGGATCTAGCAGGGTGCAGCTGGACCATGCTGGCACACACCTTCACTCATGCAGAGCCTTCAGCCCTCGTTGCTCCCTGTAAATCTTCATTCAGGTGAGCTCATCAGCGCTGCCACGGAGAGCAGGCGCTGCTGCAAATGAGTAGTCATGAATAATCATGCTGGCTATTTTGAAAAGCTTTTTATCCTTTGCATAACAGACTCAAAGAAAGGCTGGTTTTAAAGAGAGGGCTGCTGCTTTTCAGGGCTTGATTCGGTCTCCAACCAGGAGATGCTGTGCGGTGTCTCAGCCCGGTGGCAGCAAGGTCCCGGCCACGTGCTGCCATGGGGACAGTCGGGGAAGAGGCAGGATGGTGCCAGCACCAGCTCCTGATCACGCATCCCCCTGCCCTCGGCTGTCTGTGGGATGTTGGGCGAGTTGCCTGATCTGTGCTAACTTCTGCAAAATGGGAAAAAGAGCGATTGGCACCGGTATTACGATTTTACGTCCATTAGAAGATGATGATCTTCCCATGCACCTCGGGGAAGAAGCCCTGTACATGGCTGAAACTAAGGAATACAAATAACTTTCTCATGAATAAAACCCTAAACCCCAACTTCTACTTGTGCATTTAACAAGGCTCTGGTGAGTGATTTCTGGTTGCCCATTTCCATCCAAGTTGGGTACACCCTGCCTATTATTTACATAGACTTTTTCTTACCCTTTTTTCCTCATTTTTCCTTTCCACAGCCCGACACATTCCACCCAGGAATTAAGGAAACAAATGCAAAACCTTTAATTTCCTCCAGCTCTCCAGATTGCCTTCAGGTCCAGCCTGGGGAAAACCAACAAAGGGTCTTCAAACTGGGAGAAAGGAGTAAAACGAAAAAGCAAATGGAGAAAGTGCTTTCTGTGCTATAGTTAAACCTGTAGCACAATATTTCCTTTGCACCTATATATTGGTATTCTGGTACACCAGGGAAAAGGTTATAAAAACAGCTGCTGTACCATGGGAAAATTTCTTTTTGCTGAGAATATGGGATTTTTGCAGAGCCGCCAACGGTAGCTTTGTGCACTTCTTCTGCTTTGAGGAATATTTTCATATTCTCTTTTTCAGTGCAGGACAGTTGCTGCATTGGACCACGCAATGCATTTTTGGTCTACCCAGAGCAGAGAGGTACAGGGCATGTTGTGAGTGTTGCTCTCCTTCATTTCACCTGCCCTCGAACACCAGCCTCTGCCTTTGTGAGCTGAAAGAGTCACCTTTAGAAAACAGAAGACCCAACTGGGGCTAGCGAAAGGAGCAGACGCATGGGTGGTGAAATGTAAGCTGAGAGAAAGTGGGAGGAAGAAAAATGCAAAGAGCAAATAGCTGGAGAATGATCCAATAACCACAAAGCAGCAGCCCCTTATTTGAGAATGGCAGGAAAACGAAGAGCTGGTAAAATTTGCAGACGGGATGAAAACGAGACCGATGCGAAGTGGCAATGGATGCTGGCTGGTTGTGCAGGCAGGTGCTGCTGGCAAAAGGGGGAACGTCTGCAGAACTTAATTCAGTGCGGCCCCAGGAAAAGTCAGATGTTTTGGAACAAGGGCTGCAGGTCACACCTAGGAGATGTGGGGATACATCTCAGAAAGCAGTGACTCAGAGCAGAACTGAACGCTCCTGGTAGACAATCACTCGAGTACGAATTCCCAGCAATGCCTCAGCCAAGAAGGTTGGAGTAATCCTTGGCTGCACTGCTGGCAAATATGAAGTGGGAGTGCTGAAGTGATATTATCTCTGTAAACAGCATTAGTGAGACCATTTCTGAAAAGTTGTGTCTAGTTCTGATGTTCACATGTCCAAAAAAATGATGTTAAGAAAACAGGAGAGACTTGCAGAAGACCTGCCAGAATGATTTCAGGCACTGAAAACCTGCTTTAGAGTAAAAAATAAACATACCCAAGGAAAAATGAAGTGACTTCACTCCAGGTTGCCAACAACTGCCCAGGTATAAATGCTGGAAACGACATCAAGAAAAGGTGTAACGAGATGCAGCCTGAGAAATTCAGATTAAAGCCAGGTGAGAGACCTGCACCAGTGAGAATACCTAATCACTGGAAAAAAATTATTGAGGGAGAGGGTAGCTTCTCTGATCAGCTGCAGCATTTGAAACAAGACTGGAAATCCTTTTAACTCCAGCAGAAGTTACAAACCTCAAGCAGTGGTTGCCAGATGGTAACGGAGGTTCTCAGGACTCATATAAATGATCACAATAATCACTTCTAGTCGCTCCCACAAGGTAGTTCTTGGAGCAAGCCTGGACCAAATGCTAATTCACAAAAATAAATAAATAAATAAATAAAAATGCATTTCACTCAGAGGCTGTTAAACTCCACGTTTTCAGTCCTCGGTCACCATTAGGTGCTTTGCACCCATCCAAAGGCCCTTCAGAGGAGTGAGGAAGGACCTGTGCTCCATGTCCTGGCACACCCAGAGCCAGTTGTGCCAAAGTCAGGTTTTCCCCACCAAGCCCAGATGACCACCCATCACCCAGCACAAAAGCTTAAAAACACAAAAGACTAAAGCTTAGCAAGCTTTTGGTGCCAACTGCTCATCACAGTGGTTAAGATCACATCCGATTGCCTTTGACCCAGTAGTTCACTGACTCCACATTCAGAGGAATAAATAAGACTGGCTTTTGGGGCAAAAGCTTGGGGCTGTGCGATTGGCATCATTCAGAGATGTGCATGGACCTACTGCTAATGGTGTAGGGTGTTGTTCTTGGGAGGTGTACGGGGACTGGGAGAATTGTGGCACGCTCAAAGTCACTTCGTGTGATGAACTGAAGGCTGACTGAGGGCTTCTTTTCTTAAATTACTCAGCCAAAAAGGTAACAACCAAAGTAATTGGACACAAAACTCTTTTTTTTCTTTTTTTTTCTTTTTTTTTTTTTTTGATAATTGTTAAAAAACATAGAGTAAACCAGATGGTTCAAAAGCTTGTTGACAGTGATGGGGATCTTTGCAGGTGATTTCAGGGGGGTTGGCTCAGGTACATATGCTCTGGGATATCAGTAGACTGATCTCAACAGCAAATAAAATGGCCCCTGGATGTCACTGCTGTGCTACAGTAGAGCAGCAGAAGAGCCTTATTCTATGGGATGTAAAGAAGATGGAGTTCAGACCCAGAGAGAAGGCCTGGATAACTTGAAGGATTGGCTCGGACCTTTGGTCTGCCTCCAGCACAGATTGCAGATGACTGCAAGTTATCATCTGACAGATGCTCCGTAATGGCTCCGGTCCATTTCCTACTGCACAAGTGTATACATCACAACCCATGCTGCCATCAAGCATGCATGGTCAAACTGACCATGGCTGCTGATTTTTGCCTAGTTTGTCCACCTTCCTTTACCAACCCCAAAGTAAAAAATAAAAATAAAATAATAAAGAAAAAAAAAACTATAAGCCATAAATTTACCTGACTCCAGTATAAACTCTGAGCCCTGTGGTTGCACAGAAGACGTAGGAAAACAGTTCACTGATGTCTCCTTTAGCTTGCAATTTCTAGTGTGAACAGTGCCGGTAATCTTAGGTTGATAACGATAAAACCTAATGATGACATTTAAACATACTACTTCTATCAGCACTTTGCCTGGGGTTTAGCTTGGTGGCATTTAAGCATATCATTTTTACCAACAACTTGCCCAGGGTTCAGTTTGATGGAAAATGTTCAGATGAGTTGCTTGCTCCTGGGGAGGCATAGGTCTTGATTATTTGGGGTGGAGAAGAGATAAGAACCCAAATTCCTCACATTACTCCCGCAATAATTCTCATGAAGGAAATCTGTGTAGTCAGCACAAGAACTTGCAGGACGTGCATGTTGTCAGGGTGGGATACAATAGTTTAAAATCTCAGAATAAGCAAGACGAGGGAGAGTTGGCTGATTGCATCACTCATTTTCCTGTTGGCTGCACTAAAAACCTTTAATTTAGCTCTGAAATTTCTGCTGAATTCTTGTCCGCTGCTCTAAAGTAAAATAGCCCTGCCTCAAAATCGACTTCAACTTTGCAAACAAGTCTGCAGAAATTTCTCCTCAGCTGACCACTGTCATTTATTTGAGCAGCTCAGTGCAGAATTAAGTAGCCCCAGAGCCTGGCACAGCCTTTTATCTTGAAAAGTGACTTTTCCAGGTAAGAAACAAAGCAGTGGGAGATGTGGGATTTCTCTCACCTGACTTCATATATCCACAGTGCAGACATTTCCAGCAGAGCCAGTCACCCCAGGCTCCCTTTGTAGTCAGCAGAAATAGGAACTTTTAGGGTATGATTCATCTGCCCTATTTTCAACCTCTGTGCTGGGATGTGATGAATTATACTCAGGACCTGTACAGCTAAAGGTCTCATCCAACTGCCCCAAATATACTGTGCTTGGAGGTGTCTGGGGGTCCCCCCATCTTCCAGCTTCTGCTCCTGATCCACCAAAATCCACCATCATCCCTGCTCAGGGGAATGTCTTCAGTTCTCCAGGTGGTCTGAGAGGCAATGAGATGCCTGCAAGCCTACCTGGCTTCTCCTTTGGGCCTTACTGAGTCTGTGACCCCATAAATCTCTGAGCTTTACCACCCGATATTGGTTATGATTTCTCCAAGGTGGTCAAGGTTCAGCTCAGGTTTGAAAAAGGGGAGTACTTGGCTGCCTGTCCCGACTGGATCTGAACCCTCCTTAGGCCAAATGGAGACTGTTGCTTACCTGCTTTGGTGCTTTACTGTATAATGGGAGAAGTTCAGGAGTATCCTCCCCACTTTCAGGTTGGGACTCAAACCAGATTATGTGGCAGAAGGAGAGGAAGACACATCACTTTGTGGTAGAAGTATCTATAATGTGATTGCTTGGTTCTAAATGGGCCATTAAAACAAAATCGGTCACGTGAAGTTCTGGGGGAATTAATCCAATTAGCACACATCTACTCTGTGCTGCTCTAGGGGTTTTACTAGCCCATCAGGTACCAGCTTTTCTCAGGCTCAAGTACCTACCCCTAATGAATCTGGAGCATGCCCTGGCCCATCTCTTATGGGTTTTTAGTGTCCCCCTCATGTATTAGTGTCCCCCTCTGCCTTTGGTTCTCGGGCTTTCCAAATACACTGGACCTCAGACCAAAAAAAAGAAACCCCACACAGCTGCGAAGAGTTTCTGAGTCTTTCTGCTCCAAATGCAGAGTGACTGCCTCACAGCACTCCCTGGACTGCCACTGCTGACAGGAATACCTTTGCATGAGGTCCATCCTACCTTCATTTACTCTTTTTTCAGATCAAGCACAACTAAATGCATTAACTTAAAGCTAGTCTTTCTCGAAAATAAAAATACTGGTGCTCCAAAATCCAGCCTATTTTCCCCCTTACAAAAAGCAAGCACTATCAGAGCTGGCCTGCCGCATGCCCCGGCCTTCAGCCCGGCCTGCTAACAAAGCCCAGATGCAGCACTTCATCTAGGGATGGGGCCAAGCACTGGTCAATGATCCACAGCAGTTGGCGAATGGACAATGGAAGGTCGGCTTCCCCTGGGGCGGCTTTCGCTGCAGAAAGTGCTTCTCCAGGGGAGGCAGGGCCATCCATCACCGTGGGGCCTGGGCCTGCGTCTGCCGTGCGCACTGATAGCCATGCCCCTGCCCTGGGGGAAGACAGAGGAGCTAAATAATTAACTTCTGCACTGAGCCAGATACTGGACAACAAAGATCCTCTTTTAGCCTTTTAGCCTTCATCTTCACACTCTGGGAGAACTTCAGGTTTGTCTTCATGTAAGGAAGTGTCATCCAAGCATCCGCAGCAACTTTCCTGGGCTGCACGGGGCTGATGATCGGTCACCTTGTGCCCTGCACATGTCCTCCTCTGGCAGTGCTTTAACCACAGCAATTATTTTTGTGGCACAGACATACAGTGAGCTGGCACCAAGCTACTGCCCAGAGCTGAGTGAGCTCCAGAGCCATCAACAACCTCTGGAGCCGTGCAGCCTCGCTGCTGGCTGCCTGTCACGATTCCTTAAATCGTCAGCTAACAAGATGACAGGGACAACATCAGCTTAATGATGCTCTCATCATTAGCAAGACCCAATTAACAGGGAAACCTAAAGAATCCTCAAATGTAAGCTTGCTAATTTAAATACAGATAATTCAGGGCACCAGTTGAGTGCTTAAACAAAGATTTCAAAAGCCTTTGTCTGCAGTGACAGTATGGACACCAGCCTGATCGATCCTCCTGAACTGCAATGGATTGGACTCTTTGGGATGTTTGTGAGAAATTTAACATAAATTTGTATGCAGCAGCAAAATCTTCAGTAAAGCTTCCATTAAGAAACAGCCAAACTTGCACAGCCATTTAGCAGATAACCATGCAAGAGGCAGGGAAAAAAAAAAAAAAAAAAAAAGAGAGAGAGAGAGAGAGACACAGAGAGAGAGACCTAAGCACAGCTTTAAAATTTATTGTCTTTCTTACCCTGAAACAGTATTCCTTTTTCCTCTAAGGCATGTGACTAGGTTATTTTACCAACCAATTCCAGCATCTCGAAAGCACTCAGTGTCACAAGGCAACGGGTCTTGGAGTCCAGGCTGTCAGCTGAACTCTGGAAGTTAATGGGCTTGCGTTGGCGGGAAACATTCCCGGAGAAAACATCTTGATAAAGGAAAAAACATCCAAAGAGTGACAAATGGCCATATGAGGCCAAAGGAAGAGGGAGAGAGGGAGCAAGAACAAGACAGGGGAAAGGAAATAGCACTGGGAGGAAAAGAAAGGCACATAAAATATATATGTATTTTATATATACATATATATGTCTAATAGAAAGCACGTAATAAAAACAGTCACCCAGGCATGAGGGATGCAGAAGCAGCTGTTGTTTTAGACAGATTTATCGCAGAGTGGAGCTGGGCAGCTTGAAACTTGCAGGAGAAAAAAGAGAGAAGAAGAAGTTGATTTGATGAAATAATTATGAGCAGGAGAATGTGATGGAGAAGGGAAGGGAAGGTTTACAGCTGGTAGGCAAATGAAAAGGCTGAGCAGATCCTCTTGAAAATAGTGGAGATTTTAGCTCCTGTTTTTTCAGCTCTTCATATGTCTCTCATGGCCTGAGTGCTGCAAGTGGCTCTGCCCCCGTGTCTCTTTTGCTCAGATTGGCAGGCTTGTTCCACCAAAGTGCTCTGAGCCATGGGAGCACAGCAGCTGTATCAGACAGTGCATGTTATAGATCCAATGGCTATTTTGGGTAAATTGAAGCTCTTTTGTCTCTGTGCTTAACTCCATCTGCTTTCCAGAGCTGCCCTTGATGCCATGCACTCCCTCCCCTCTCAAGCAGCCCTCCTGCTGCCCCAAAGTTGCAGCATCCTACCTCACCTTGCCCCAGAGCTGAGCCAAACAAGTTCTGTCCTTAGGAATTTTGGAAATCACAAAAACACCCTCTTCTCTTTTTTCCAGAGAAAGTCTCCCTCATTTAGTTTTTCTTGACTTCATTGCTACTTTGCTGGTCCCATTGGCAGCTCTGGCTGAGGGATCTCTGGGTTGGATTTGCTCTGTGCAGTCACACGGGTCTCTAAAAAGTGGTGTCAGACTTCTGGGGGATCGACTGAGTTCTCCCCCAAAGTCAAGCTGTCTCATTTTCTCTAAAGATATGTGGATTCTTGCCCATTTGGAAAGCTTTTTATTGTTCAGAGTAGCAGTAAATAAGGTTTAACTGACAATGCCAGCCCTGTGAGCAATGATGTATTACCTCCATGACTGCACAACTTATCGGTGAAATAAGCTACTATTTTGTAAAGAAATACTTCAGTGTCCACTGGCAGCTGATCACCAGTCATGGATAAAGGTTGTCATGGAAAAGGTTGGTTAAATAACAGAGCTGAACAGCATATTAATTGTCAGTATTCTTATATGTACCTAATTTTTAAAACGTTCACTATTCTTATTGAAATGTAACTTTCTGCTCTTGAATAGTCATACGGTCTTGTTGGTCTGCAATCAGAATGCTGACGCTGGAATTTAGTATCCTGGCATGTGATTTATTGGTAGAGGTGGTCAAATATGGAAACCAGGACTTTGATCTTTTCATGAGAAATAGCTTTCCCATCTGTAATCCAGGAGTATTCCTATCAGCTACTTTATAACTATGTAATAGCTGTAAAATATGAAATGAGTCCGAATAACTATTAAGGAGGTGGGATTTTCCTCTGATCAATTAACTTTTGAAAGCCCTTGTCTTCCATCAGCTCTTTTAGTCCACGAATGGGATTTCTCTGAAAAAAAAATAAAAAATAAAAAAAAAAGAATGTGTTTTTTTTCAAAAACCCTTGTTTTCATGATGATTTTTCTTTTTCATTAATTTTGAAAAAAAAAAACAAAAAAACAAACAAACAAAAAAAAAACATTTATTTATGTGTATGTGTTCAACATCACCAGGACTAAGGATATTCCATCATTTTTTTTTTTTCTTCTCATTAGCTATGTTTAATAATGTCAAATAAATCTGCTCTCAGGGCAAATTGCTTGATGCAAGTGGAACCAAAGCCTTTGATCCATGAACCTTCTGTCCCCCAAGAGTGGCATCCTCCAGCTTGCTTAGTCTACCAAGATGGGAACTGAGATGGGATGCAGCTGCTGTCTCCACATTCATCCATGGGGTAAACACGAAAGATCAAGCAGAGCCAAATTAAGGGCAAATGAACTGAAAGTGTCAATGAAACCAAGCGGTTCCAAGAAGGCTGCTGACTATCAGATCAGGGATGTTATGAGACAACCTCTTGGGAAAGGAGAAGGAGCCAGAATGCCTTTACTGACTTAACACAGAGCCTGGATGGAAGAGGGAGGAAAGCTTGGCGGAATCAATGAGATTAGAAAGGAAAGCACAAATCATTGAGAGCCTCAACGTCCCCTGGGGGGGGGGGGCTCTGCATGGTGCTGGGATGGATGGATGGATGGATGGATGGATGGGGCAGGGATGGCTCTCAGAGCACTGCAGGACAGGGAAGCACCTACTCAGAAGCAGCACCCCAAAATACCAGGAAAGTCTTCCAGTGGCACCCCACATTTCTTCCCACCCAGAAGCCTCAGGAATTCTTCCCCAGTCCCACGGTGCCCCTCCGTTCAGAGAAGTGCCTCAAATTGACAGTGTTGCCTTGAAGCTGAATGTGCCTGTGAAAGCGATCTGAGATGCTCTTTGAAGAGTGGGCAGGATTTTTCATTGCAGATTCCCAGCTGCATTTTCCTGCTAGCCTTGCATTCCTGAGGATGCAAAATGAGACGGGAACGTATGTACGGAGAACGTGTTACCCATCGCACCGGCTACTCCCACAGCCAGGAAAATATTTCCTGTGAGTTTCCTCCCTTGCAAAAGCCAAAAATCAGACCAGTTTTTCCCCCTGAATTTTCCAAACACTCTCTGGATTGTTCCTGACTGTGTAGAAAGCTCACGTTTCATCCCACAGCTCACAGAGAGTCTGGCAGGGAAATGTATTGTGATAACGTTGCCATCATCATCTCTACTGCAATTACCACTACTTAATTCTTATTTGTGTTATTGCAGTTCTTGTAGACCTCAACGTAGCCAGAAGCTGTTGTTATTAGCAGACATACAGCCTAAATATAAAAGACAGGTAACGCCCAACAAGTTATTAGTCCCTGGCAGAAATCACCACTCCTTTATCTGGGGAAAGAAACCAGTATCTTTCCCTAGGTTCCTACAGCGCCCAACACAAGGTGTGTAGCAACAGATAATGGTGGTTTTCCAGCTTTTGTTTCAAATTTCTCTAACCTCTACCCGGAGGAGCACAGGAGAAAATGTTTGTGTGAGCATGGCAGGAGTGGGGGAAAGGGAGCCAGAACCTGGCACTGTAACAGGAAAAATCTCAGCCCTCGAAGAGAAAACCCACTGTTGTTTTGTCCTGCTCCTAAGCCACGTTAGCACCTTCTCCCAACACACACTGCCCAAAACAGTGGTTCGTGGCCCTTGATATCTGCTGGTGACACCAAGGCGAGGAGGGCAAAGAGGCTGGATGTGCTGCTGGGAAGGTTTTGCTGGGGGGCTGACACCCCCACCTGGGGGACAGCCAGGACACCACCAGCTCCCATGACCGTCCCCAGGGCACGTTTGTAATCACAGTGGTGTCAGCACAGCTGCTACCTCCCAGAATACTATCCATTGTTAATTATTGTTCATTAGCAACAATATTATCATGACTATTATTGGACGAACATATATGATTAATTCTTCAATTTCGTAATTAAATACTTGATATTAATGAATTAAATTGGGGCACTGATTCACAAGCACTTATATAAAACTCTCCCAGCACTGAAAGCAGTCCTCATCCCAACCAAGCCGTGTCCATTTGCTTCTGGCCTCATCCTGCCCCTTGCCTTATGCCTTTACGTAGCCACATCAGGAACAGACTCAGAGATATGGCCGTGGTGGTTTCACCCAGCTGGGCAGCTGAGCTCCACCACACCACTCACTTATTTCCCTTCCTCAGAGGAAAAGGAGGAGAAAATACGATGAAAAAGAGCCCAAGGGATGAGATAAGGACTGGGAGAACACCCACCAGTTACCATCACGGGCAAAGCAGACTCAAAGTAGGGAGATTAATGTAATTTATTGCCTATTATTAACAGGCTGGAGTGATGAGAACTAAAGACAAACCAAAAGTGCCTGCCTTCCTGAGCTGCTCAGTATTGATTCTGTACTGCTTGATTTCAGGGTGATGGTGTACAAAATGCCATGCTGAGCCCTGATGGCCCATGGGGCAGACCTGACGGAAAATGGTAGGGTTTTTAAAGACAGTGGTGTGAAAGGGAGCAACCCATTGGCCACCCTTTACCGATGGATTTAACTCTCCAACTGGTACCATCAGGCAGCTGATGACAACTGGCCTGAGCATAGGGCTGAGGCTCACGCATCTGCACGTGCAATAAAAGCCCTTAGTATCTTTAGGTCTGCAGCTCTCTCAGATGTCACCGCTTTTCTATCATGCAAAGAATGCAAGAAGTTAACACGGCTTGGAAATAATGCTCAGCTATTTAATGGGAGAGAAATTCCTGAAGGGCTATTAAGTGCAGAAATAGCACTTTTGGCAATCTGAGAGACAAAATGAGACTAGGAACTGGTACTCAAGGCAATATCACTGTTTGCCCTCCTCTTACACTCTTCTCCAGACTCTTGATCCCTTGATCTTAATCCCTTGACTCTTGATCCCTTGCTGGAGGCAGGACCTGCTCTAGATGGGCCATGAGACCGATGCGTGGATGTTCTTCACTCTCCGCCGACTTCAGTAGGAGTCATTTTGTGAAGTGTTCCAGCTTGCACCAAGCCAGCTAATTCCTTTGAAGTCGGTGTGACTTCAGGGTGCAAAAAGCCACCTCGAGGCATGGCTGATCTCCTCTTTCATGTACCACGGGCCGCACAAACTGCAGTGCGGTGGAGACTGGGAAGTGCACCAAGACAGAAAGCACCACTGTGCATGGGTTGGTGTCAATTAACTCTTGGAGCATTCTGAATAAATTAAATTATGCTGCAATCTGAAGCCAAACTGATCCTTAATTAAAAGATAAGATTTTTTTTTTTTTTTTAATCCTCGGATGATTTAAAGAAAGGAATAATGAAGTATGGGAAACACAGTCACCCTCCTCAATGGCTGAACAGTTTCACAGCCCTGAGCAATGCGGTGTGACTTCAAAGCTGTCCCCTGCTTCAGCCCTGCTTTGAGAAGGGGTTGGAGAAGGTGACCTCCAGAGATGTCTTCCAACTCAAACCATTGCATGACTTTATGGTTCGGTTACACTGCTCCCTGTACTGTGAACTTGGCTTTTGGATGCTGAAAGATTAGGATTTGGATTTGGAGACTTTGGTGGTGAACAAGTGCATTAAAAATTAATAAATTTAAAAAATAATAATCCTTTTGTATTAAGATTCACCCTGGAGAACAGTAGGCAGCATCCTCTAGTACCTGGAAAGTGACTCCCATGAACAGAGGAGTCCTGGGACTTCTACTCCTGTCTCCAGCTGAGCACAAGGAGTTGGGAACCTGCATCCTACCAGCCCCAAGGAAATGCCAGGAAACACGGAGAAAAACTTTAATCCAGTTGCTATAGACCAAAATAGAATTCTATTTCTTTCGAGTTCCTGACTTTTCTCATTGTTGACCAGGAGATACACCCTGCCTGGAGATCATCTAACACAAAGGGATAACTTACGGCTAAATAACACACTGAAAGTAAGCATAAATCACACAAAAAGCCAGGAAGAAAAGTCTTACATAGGCACAATCTAGCCCATGGGAAGCAGTGGTTTTTGAGGCTGGGAGGAATGAAATATCAGGCCTGATACTTTCTTACAGTGATTTAGTACCACTATAACCTCATTCACTTCACCTGAGCAACTCCCCCTTTATGTCAGTTACAAGAGAGAAGAATAAGGCTGAACAGAATCATTTTCCCTTTACAGCCCCAATACAGCCTGTCTTTTTGTTGACTCAAACTCAGACCTTTTATTTCTTTTTTTTTTTTCACATTATTAAAATGATTCTTTTCAGTCAGGGCCTTTTATAGGATGTTCTGCTGCAGTACAATAAAGCACGTATTTTAAAACATTCCCACAAAGCCTAAAGCACTGCCACGGTCTGCGGCTGGGTCTGATCCTTTGCTTCTGAGCACGGAGAGGAGGATGCCACCGCATCCTGGATGCCAGCAGAGCTGCTCCTGATTTACACCAGTGCAAGCATGTAGAGAAGCAGATCTACTCATTTACGGCTCATCAGCTGGAGCGCCTGCAGGTTTTGTGGCTCCAGCTTGAGAATTTAGGCTTCTACAGTATGTTAACTTCAACTCTTGCCTCAGCTAAGGTCCTAAAAAAGACTGCCTCCATAAATACGCCAGAAAAAACTGCCCCATCGAGCTCCACATCTCTTTGCATCGACTGCATGGCCATATTTCACAGGGCTGAGTTATCCACTCCTGCTTCAGCTGAAAACCTGGGGATAGTCATTGAAAGACAATTTCACTTCTAAACAGCAAATTTTTATGTATTTTATAATGGCTGCCCTATTGTATCCTAAAAGCATAATTATATTTTAAAATTTATTGCTGTCAGGTCTGAAATCTGTTGCGATAAACAAAATTCAGCGATGAAAGAGGTTGTATTCTTGCCTTCACTAAGAATATTTTTTCTGCATTTTTATTTAAAGACCTATTTTTCCCCAGTTGTAAGGCTTTTACGAGCATACTCTTAGAAAGAACCAGAATAGATATTCAAAGTTTAAGCTTTATCAACCTACATGGAAGTTTTTATTTTTGAGCTTCTACTCTGGATATCAAAAGTCAGATATGGTTAAAAATTTTCCTTTGCTTCAGTGTCTCAGAAATTCCAGAAAGAAAGTTACAAAGCCATCCCAAAAAGTCATAAGGAACACATTTTATATACAGCTCTCTTCCTGAGAATGCTGTAGATTTAGGGTAATTACTTGTTCTTGCAATTTTGTGGGTAAAAACAAAACAAACAAACAAACAAAAAAAAAGAAAAAAGAAAACAAACCATTGCAGGATTTTGTTTGCCTTATGGCCCAATGTTGGGGTCTGCACGCATTTGATGTTAAGTGGAGTTCAGCCTGAGGAAAGGCTAAGGATTAAGATTTTAACATCACTTAATCTCTTCTAATTATTGTAACAGGAGGCTGCAGTTCGCAGGCGTGCTGTTGCTTTCGTGGTTGAAGCCTGGGGCTGGGAGCTGGAGCTGGGAGCCCAAACCCTGATCCTGTATCACCACTTCTTTCCTGGGTGGTCTTGGAGAAAACCATCTTGAATTTCTTGCCTCAGTGATTGGGTAAGGGTGCTCCCCTCTCCTCACAGCCCTTCCTGCCCCGCGAGGCACGGGTGGGAGCAGACAGGCTCGGCAGGAGCAGGAGCAGCTCAGGCATTCGGGGCTTGGGCTCTGGCAGCCTGGCTGGAGCTGGAATCGCTGTGAAACATTCACGCTGCAAGGTAGGGGGTAACGTGATGGGCAGAGCAGTCACCTCCAGCTCAGGAGGAGTTCACTACCAGCCAACGAGGAATTGGAGGTAAAGGCACCTACCAAAGGGACAGCAGGGTGGCTTGTTTGTCACAGGTGCCTTGGAGAGCCAGACCACCAGGTGGGCTGGAGGCATGGCGGGTAGGAGCCTTATAACGCACCTCAGCTGGCTAAGACTTCAGGATGATCACTAATAAAGACTTCAGGATGATCACTGATAAAGACTTCAGGATGTTTACTAATAAAGACTTTGGGATGTTCACTAATAAAGACTTCAGAATGTCTTTACTTCAGGATGATCACTAATCAGCACTAACGGCAAGATTCATTTCACCTAATTTTAGTTGTCTAAAAACATCCTGGCAGGTCATTTAGGACACATCTATATGAGTACCACATAACCTTAGGGCTATTTCTGTGTTGTTTTTTTGTTTGTTTGTTTTGTTTTTTTTTTTTTAGGATTTTTTTTTTTAGGATTTTTTTTTTTTTTTGATCCTGTGGCCAAAAATAATGGCATGACTCCTGTCCTTACACCCAGCTCACAATTCCTCCTGCTGGAGATATTCTCTGTCCCTGATGGCCCCTGAGCCACACCAGGACCAAGACTAACACTAGAGTTCATAGGATTTAAATAGCAGGAACATCTTCTGGCACTGTTTAATGATGAGCATGCCCCATTCCTCAGTACCCTTCTCGGTTAGTGGAGGATGACTGATCTTAGAAGAGGCATCTAAGCCCACGTGCGTGATGAGGTTTTCCTCCTGCCTGGAAGAGTTGGCCAAGACCCCAGGTAGGCACACACCGAGAACTGGAGTCAAACACGGTGCACCCAACTTTGCTGCACTCAAGCGTGACTTTGCAGCCAAGTTACGGAGCATATCAACTCCTGCAATGCCAACACCATGCCTGGGAACGCCGGGATTGGCAATGTGGGATCCAGGGGCCATGGCAGGCTGGAAGAGCCTTGCAAGGCGATCATGATGCCATTCCTCACCTCCCCAGGCATTTCACATCCCTCAAGTCCTTCCTCCTCAAAGATAATTAAGGGCAGAGGAGAAATTAAGCTATTTCTGTTGGGGCTGTGGTGTCTCTCTTGCCATCAGTTCTTGCTCCCCCCTCTTGCTACACACATCTAATTAAAGCAGGTTTATCTGCTATGGGGTGAAGAGCCTGGTTCTTCAGGACCAGTTTTGGTTGCTCAGCTGGAGCTCGCCGTGCCTCGCACTTACCACTGGAAATTGCCCCAAAGAGGGGCAGCCACACCACTGGGTGGTGGGATGACCACGTCTGTGTGAACACTTGCTGAAGGTCTTAGATTTGGAAACTCCTGAAGCAGCCCTGCCATCCAGAAGGGCACTGAGCACTGATTTACACCCTGCGAGTGATGGCAATCCATCCACGAGCTGTGATTACCTGTTCCACACCTTCCTGCCTTTCAAGAATCTGCTTCCCCACTGGATTTATGGGGCTCCAAACAAGCAGTGCTTTATCAAACCTGGCACTCTCCCTCCCATTTTACCCTCCCGTCTCAGGTTCAAGGGTACAAGTGTCAGAATGCAAAGAGTTACCGAGGGCTGGCAGAGCCATGGTTGATTTTTTTATGCTGCATGTTCCCCACAAATGCAAGGTAACATATTCAATTATTTTCTGTCATTATAGCTACTGTTGCCCATGCTTAATGCCTCTAAAGTCCATGACTGAGCATGAAGACCAAGGTTAAGGGTCATACGAAAGGCAATCTCTGCGCCTAATATGTGCAGTCACAAGAGTCTGTAGAAATAGCACTTGCAATGATGACAGTGAAATGTCATCAATCCCAAAGCTATGCTAAAGCCAGGATCACCAAAGTGCACTGTAAGTCAGCAATGTGAATATATATATATATATATATATATATATATATATTATCCATTCTACTAAGCGGGTTTTTATTACTTGAAAGATCAGGTTCAGCTGCAGCATGTGTTTCTCCCAAAGATACTGCATCAGGTTGGGCCAAGGCTGAATTTGTTCCTGCAGCTGGCTTTTGTGACCACACTCTCATACATACGACATGAGCAGCAGTTGCAGGGAACGCGGTGGTTGCCTCTGCCAGCAACTTGGGGTTTTACTACAAGGTGGTTATTGATCGCAGTAGATAACAACCTTATGAATATCTTTTAGAAACCAATAGTGTCTCCCACAGTCGATTAGGCTGTAAATTAATGGTGATTATTTCCATAACTTTGGAGTTGGCTCTATTTTATTGTCTTTTTTTATTTTAAAGAGAGATATAATCAAGGCTTATTTTCATAAGAATATGCTTAAGACCTATTGATGGGAGTGGATTTCAGGGCTCATTTAAAGGAAACAAAACCTCGAGGTCTTTCCTGAATCAAAGCTTAGAGCTCTCACAGCATGTCTTCTTTTTTTTTTTTTTTTTTTTTTTTTTTTTTTTTTTTTCCCCAGTTCACCATTTAGTTACAAGATCTTCAGGGCAGAGATTGCTTGATAGGAGTTTCGGCTGTGAGGCTGGGGGTGTTGTGATGCCAACAGGATATAGCCTGGCGATAAGGCACAGTTCTGCATGATGCAATGCGTGCTACCGGCGTTTGGTGCATTTGATCCCGAACCATGCAAAACAAGAAGAACATTGCATTCCTTTACCTTCTATTCACATACTTCACCACAAGGGCTGTTATGTGGCCACTTGGCAGTGGGTGTGAAAGATTAGCATCTGCGACAGCAGAGCCAAACCCTGTCGGGAGGTAATTATGCAGGAGTTATCTCATCCTCCCTGGGGTCACTCTTCTACCAAGTACTTTTACTCGGCCTGCCAGTTCTGGGGGGAGATAAACCTGCTTGAACATGCCCCCAGAGTTGCAGAACTGTTAATATTGGATAGAACTGGCTGCTCATTTTGTCTTCTACCTACTATCTTTTGTGCTTTTGGCAATGAGCAGACATTTCATACTTCAAAAACTGGAGGGAGGATGTTCCCATTGACTCATAACCTGAAAGCCCCAGGAGAAGCTCAGCCATTAAAGCCTCGTTTGGAGGGTGATATGCCAAATCAAGGTTCTGCTGTCTCCAGTATTTCTTGGTTGAGTAGGAGATGAAGACAGTAATGATTAAGCCTAATGGAATGCTTTTTGGTCTCTATACAGTACATAAAGAGAGTTAAAGGATGTATTCAGATCTCTGCAAGAAAGGGGTGAGATTCATCCCACCTAATCTTTTCACAGTAAATATCCACAGCTACACCCCAGGCTCCTTTTAGAGCCAGAGGTGAGAAAATGGCAGCGTCCAAGGGGGATTCCTCTGACCTAAATTAAACATCAATTTTAGCTTGAAGTGAGTCTTGTTCCAACAGTTCCTGCTGCTCTCTCCACTCTTAGAAGCAGAGATGTGAAGAGCATCCCAGTGTCAGGAGTCCACCACCAGTGCCTGCTTTGGTTCTTGTGGTCCCCTCTGTCGGTCAGACATAGGCTGTGTTCACATGTAGGCTTTTGGCATCGGAGGTATGGGATTCAGCTGTGTGAAACTAAGGGAGTTTTCTTTTTCCTGGAGTTGCTAAAGACAAGGAAAAATATCTCCCAGTTAATACTGCCTGTTTCTTTGAGGATTTGGGGTCTTTCCTTTCCTTTCCTTTCCTTTCCTTTCCTTTCCTTTCCTTTCCTATGAATTTATCAAACAGAACAGCAGAAAGGTGTTGGGTTGGGTGGCTCTCCTATCCCAGCTGGTGAGATGGCATAGTCAGCGGACAGACCCAGAGCAGAAATCAGGTCCCTCTCCTGCAAAGGACCCCCTAAGGCACCCTAAAGTCACATGAATCAACTGTTCAGTATTAGGATGATTGGGGACAGCTTGTTCTGCTGCCTCTTTTATGGTCAAGGGTAACCTTCCTCCAGGGTCTAAGCTGGAAAACATCTGCATTTTCTAGAACTGGGCATAAAAAATAAAAATAAAGAGTACAGATGTAGAAAACCAACCATTTTTTTTTAAACAGCAGATGTAAGACATATCATACAACATTCAGGGATCTCACCCAAACCTTGACACACTCCAGTCACCCGAGGTGCAAATGGAATTGTAGAAACTGTGGTGTGAAAGTGTAGGACCCTGTTTATTCTGCAGTCCCTGTCTGAAAAGTGTCTTGGCGTACATCTGAAGTGCCGACTTGGCACAGCATCCTAGGAGAGCACATTTCAGCTACTGCATTTCACTCATTTTTATGCCTTTCTAATGCAGATGCAGCTAAACTATACCATTGATTCATGCACACACCTCTTTTCCATATAGATAATGACTGCATCAAAGAAGCCAGCACTCTGAAACAGCACACGGTGAAATACCACAGCACTTCTCATTTGAAGTCTGTAGTGGGAGAGCAATTTCCAAAAATGAAGGGCAAAGTTCCTAATCCATAGCAGCTTTTTGCCAGAGAGATGTGGGAGAGAAGAAACAGGATGTATCCTGCATGAATCACCACTGTAACCACCCTGGATTTATTAACTGAAATTATGAGGAACACCAAAAACGATTAAAACCTCAAAATGTCTGGTGGAAGGCGTCACCTCAAGGACTGGCTGTTGTGAGGTATTGCCATAGCCTTCCTGTTGATTTTAAAGGATTGAGGACAAAAAGGGCCAAGCTTTCAGGACCAAATAATTTATTTTAAATAAATCATTGGGCAGCAGTCATCAGCACCTGTCACAGAAAGAGATAAAGACATCGTCAGGCCTGGAAACCCACCTCGTTCCCCAGAACAGGCTGGCTGCAATCGTTTCTTATCCTTTGCAATCACCCAGCTCATCGATATTTACACAATCCTATTTAGAGACCCCAAATCCACCCCTCATTTCTATCACTGATCCCTGTGGATTTACCCTGAACCGCGTCCCTTCTACAACATGGAGAATGTCCAGGTTTGGGGCCCTGGTTTTGGTAGCAGCTGAGACAGGATCTCTTTGGGGTCCTTCCTCCATGAGTTGCTTGATGACCCCACCACAGTCTGTCTGATGTAGGGTGGGGGACACAAGCTACCCCCATGCTGGGGGGCATCACACAGAGCCCTGTCTGGCACAAAAAAGATTCAGCCTTTCTGTCCCTGGCCTAGCTGGTGCCTTTGGCCTTCCCCCAAACAGTCCCTGAGATCCTGGTAGATCCTGAAATCCTGCTAGATCCTGAGATCTTGGAATCTCTGCAGGCTGGAAGGATGTGAGGGACCCATGGTTTTGTGGGGTGATTGGGATGGAAGGAGGAAGGACTTTTCTTCCCCCTTAAGCCATATCATACCCAGTGTCCTTGCCCCATATTTTACAAGCTTATTTTTAAGGACGGGCCAGTAAATTACGTTGAAATTCAGCTCAGTTGTGCCCTGGCTACAATGGACCCCAAATCAAAATATTTGCTTTACCCAAAGGCCTGTTCTGGCTCTTGCAATGATTCTGAAGAAAGACACCACCCAGGATGCTGCTTTTCTTTGCTGATTATCTGTGAATAACACGGGAAATGATTATCTGTGAATAATATGGGAAAATGTGGGGAAAATGAAATGGGGATCTGCTGCAGATCCCTGCCCTTGGACATCTTCATTCTCCATGGACCCAAGTGTTCCTCCTGCAGTGGTTCAGCCCATGGGCTCCCTTTGGGATCACAGCTCACAGTCATTTTGTTGCCGTGTCCTGGCCTGGGATTTGTCACTGCTCAGTCCTGCCTAAAACTTCTGAGAAGGAGAGATTTGAGCTCAGTGTCTCAGTGCAGCAAGAGTCACTGTGGCACCCTTGGCTGAGAAATCCTGCCCAGAGCATCTCTCCAGTGCAGGGAAGTCCCCTGGAAGAAGCTGGAGGAAAATCTTCCTTTGGTATCACTTCACCAAGCCAGCATGAACAGGTGTATAGCCCACACCTCTGCCTGTGCTATGTTTTCACCTACGACATTTTTTGCTAGTTCTCCTCACTGATGGAGAAGTGAGGAGAGAAGCAGAGATGAAAATGTTCCTCCCATAGGTGTCTGTGTTTGTCCAGGGGAAGCCACTGGTGTCTGGGGATAACGATGTGTTTCCTCCGCATTTTAGAGAGGCCGAAAAAGGCTCAGTCAAGGAAACTCAAAACTACATTTCCAGCCACTTCAGGCTGCCAGAGCTCAAGGAGAGGGAGGAGGAGGGCTGTTTGTTGAGTTTTCTTTTCCATCTCAACAGGCACACAGACACTGAAGCACCCTGGACAACATGGCAAGAGCAGGTCTCTCCATCAAGGACCAAAACTGCCTAAATTATAGCACTCATTTAAAGACAAATGCTTCTTCTCAACACAGATTCTGCAGAAATGAGCCAGGGGTTGTGAAGTCTGGAAATGCTGGGCATGAATTTACCAGGGTGAAGAAAACAAGGTGAGAAGGCCCTAGACACATTGGAGAGGACATCAGGAGACCAGGTAGTCCCTCTGCCATCTGCATGCTTTGGCTCAGGGCTCTGCTCTGCTGTGGGCTCGCTATATATTCAAGGGTCTTCAGCTGGGGAGGCTGGATACCCACTCCTCGCTATTTTTTAGGATGAATGTTAATATGGTTAATTGCCAGTACTCCAGGAACAGAGCCAGGGCTTAAAAGTATCTACTAAGAAACTGCCAAGAAACACTGTTAAACAGGATCTAGGAAAAAAGCCAGACACAAACACACACACAAAAAAAATATATGATGCTTATCTCTGCAATAATAGTTTCACAGTGGTCAACCAAGGAGCAGAATAAAGGTCATCGGTTTCATATCAGCTGGAGTTTGTGCAATCCTTTGTTTCCTTTTCTGTGAGCCTGACATGCAGGTTTGACTCAGAAGACCCTACAAATGAATGCAGAAGTCTGGTGGCTCAGATTGACCCATTTGCCCCCCATCCTTTTCTCAAGACCAAAGAACTTTCCAGACCAGAAATCTCCCCAGTGCTGGTCAAAACCCAACCCGGATCCTAAGCCAGGGAAGAAGCAGGTTTCACCTCGCTTCATTAAATGAGTTATCTAGTGAACTTCTGTGTTACTGAAGCCCCATGGATTAATGTCTGAAATCCCGAGAGGCTGTCTAAGAACTTTGCTTTTGTGCAAATGCAAGACCTAACCTCTTCTTAGGTTTCCTGTTTTCCAGCACGAGGAGGGGAGGGCAAACAAGAGACCCATGAAGCCCTCTGAAAATAAATGAAAGAAGAGGCTCTTTTTTATTGTTATTTCCTGCTCGTATAGCAGAAACAATTCTAGGCAAAATATACACAGTTTGCCTCTTGACACAGCTGCCAAGATTCCCAACTTTACAGCGAGGATCGGGTTTCAGAATATTTCCAAACCAGCCCCCACAAAATTAATTGACTATCCAAGAATCTTGGCTTTGGATGTTATTTATTTTTAAGGTAAAGTTCTGGTCCGAGTGCTTGCAGAGGAAACCTTGCAAACACGATCTCGGCGAGCCTTAATGAGTCAGAGGGTGGGATCCGGTTGCCTACGCACAGGAGCCTGGTGCCACCCGAGATGCCCTTGTCCATCTGAGACATCCCACGGTGCTGGCACAGTGACACAGCACCGGGGGAGGACAAGTGCTCCTCAGAAGCAAGAGCTGGAGGTTGGGACCGGACAGCCTACAGCATCTAGCTTGGCTCTAGGAGGCTGTGTTTAGACAGCCAAATGAAGCCCTAACACACACACGTAACATATATATAATCAAATCAATCAGTCACTCCATCAATCACAGGAGATATTTCCAAATCTTCAGATTTCACGTCTGTTCTGGAGGCAATTTAAGCATTATTTTTCAACGCTCAGGACCATGTTAGAGACACGCTGTTCACTTCACTGACACTTGCAAGCATGCTGAAGCGTTCATCTGGCCCTGGCTCCCTGTTCCCCACCCTGTCTGCTAACGTTGTCCTCTCCATCCTCTGTCCCTTCTGGAGCTCCAGCACAGCCATGGGATATGTAGTTCCCTGTCTGATCTCCAGGCTGTAAGAGAAATAGTGTTTGGGGATATTTTTTTCTGGCTGTTTTTGGGGGTTTTGTTTCTTTTTTTCCAAAGGAGAGGTGTGCAAAATGCAGGATTTTCCAGCGGGCAAAGGGGAGAGAGCTGTGACGTGGTTTATGGAGCCCTGGGGGGCAATAGAAGTGGCTGGCACACAAACCATCAGCAGCTCTGGGGCAGCATTACCTCAGAAAGTCAGAGCCTTCAGGGAAAAGCAGGATATTTTTAGTTTACCAAGCATATTTAAATCATCTTGGAGTACATTAAAATTATAGTAATTATCCCACCTTCTCATGTGGGATTCTGGGAGGTGATGGATTGGCGGATTGTGCCGGCGGAGTCATCCTCGGCGAGGTCCTTCAGCAAAACATAATTATTTTGCTTCCACGTTTCCCAGCTGTGGCATTCCTGGCCCATTAATACTTGACAGCTGAATACTGGGATCTGTTCACATCACACCCTCCCTCCTGCAGCTCGTGGCACCCCAGTGCTAAGACAGCCACTGCGATGCTCCTCCAAAACAAGAACACAGCTACACGCGCCCAGAGTCATGAGCTCGCACACGTTGCCGAGGCTGATGGTGTCTTTGCAGCAGTGCTTAACTTGTGAATCATTTCTGCTTGCTCCCGTACAGCAATGCAAGGAAGCCCAACATCTCCCGGCCCTTCCCTCGGCTCTCTGCCCCACCATGCAGGCTCGAGAAGGGGTTTTTGCTGCAGTAACAGGGAAACAGAGTTATTCAAAAATGCTACTTTTTACACACACACGCACACAGGGAAAATAAATAAATAAATAATAATAATAATAAAAAAAGCATGTTCTTTTTCAGATCAGAAAATACATTTTTCTGATTGCAAAGAAAGAAAAATCACAGAACAAGGGGTTGAATTCATCAGTCTTTTTTCTTGGTGAGGAAGTCATTTCCTTCACAAACGGTCATTACCGAATTCTGGGTTATCCATGGTTTTAACCTCACTTTAGAAAGCTGGAGTTTCGGATCTCACAATAGAGTCTCTGCCCTTCTCCCCATTTCTTTTTGTCAAAATGAAGATTTTTATCACCAATGGAAAAATGATTCCTGGCTCTAGTTGATGGACCAAAGTCCAGGAGAAGTCTCTAGGTACCTTCCTGGTGGAGTAACCAGTATCTGCCAAGCCTGGAGCTGTGTCCCAGCCCAGCATCACCTCAAAGGTCCCAGAAAGCAACAACAAAAGATTTTTAGAGCCCCTTCAGGTGGGATTCCTCCACAGGGAGCCATGCAAGCTGGACACGTGCAAGGAGAAATGAACTGGGATCCTTTGGTGGAGGCAAGCAATTCCCATCCTGGCTGCCCACACCTGGAGCATCACAGCAAGTTGCTGGAGGGGATGTGGCTATCACCTTGTCCCAAGACATGATCCCTGTGTACACAGGCAGCAAACCACCACCCCTTCCTCTCCTCCAGCTCAGACTAAGAAGATCCCATCGCTCTCTCCTGCACATGGGAAACCTTGCCAGCATCTGGCCAGTCCCCTGCCTCACACCCATGTCCTCTGGCCCCTTCCCAGCTCTTCCAGCAGCATGTTCCTTATTATTTACTCCCTGTAAATGCTGCAGGAAAATGCTGCTTTCCCTGAATACTAATTAAGGAAGAAAAAAAAAAAAAAAAACATATACGCTTCCAAGAGTGTGTTTTTTCTGCGGTTTGAAGTTGCTGTTACTGCTGAAAAGTTTGGTGACCCTTGGAGATACTTGATCCCAGTGATCCACTGTGTGTTTGGGACACTGATAAGATCCCACTCTGAGTTTATTTTTGTACAGAGCTTATATATCTCTCCATCCTGCTATCCATCCCTACATAACTACCTTCCTCTTTATGTCTCTCATTCCAGTGCTATCTGATCAGTTCTTGGCTTTCCTTACACTTCTTTCATCAAATTAATATCTTTCCCCTGGGGAAGTTTTCTCCTTCTCCCCGATTTTCTCTTTTTACACCCTGTCATTTTCCTCTCCACCTTCACTTCTCCAGACCCATTCCCCTTCTCTCCACGCTGCCAATTTACGGTTGCGTTATGTATTCAGCATAACATATATATATTTAAATGGGATGATTTCCACTAACGTAAACAGTCTGGCCCATTAATTTCAATAGTGGAGCTGACAGCTCGGGCCTGGGGTTTCATTGCCTAGTGACACATGAGTACAGCTGCTTGAACTTGACGGGGAACTGTTTCCAGCGCCGAGCTGCACATCTGCAGGAGGAAGGAAATACTTTCTGTAACGCTGGAAAAAAAATAAAGCCGCCTAGATTTCTCTCCTCCCTCCCCCCAGATGATGATATTCATCATTCAAACGTTTCAGCTGAGTGGGTGTTTAATTCAAAGCTCGAAGGGGGACATTTATGGTGTGTTACTAGCTCTGCTGTCAATCCTTTGTTCCGACCGCTGCGGCGTTGCCCGTACCAAGGGCTCCTCCTAAACCCCAGAGCACTGCTGCATACCCAGCGACTCTGGGTAGCCCTGATATCCTCGGGACCAGCTGCTTAATTAAGGGATTGGTTTCTCCTCAAGGATGCTGATAGATTACAGCAAAGGAGGACAAGCAGCAGGATTTCTCCGAGATGGGCCTGGCCCACCATGCCACCACAGGCATGCCAACTACAGGCAAGTCACAAGGAGACACCAGCTCTGCTGATGAGATCCAGAAGAAAAAGCCAGCAAAGCTGCACGATTGACTGAGACTTTTCAGGGTTTCCATTCCAGCTGCTCAAGGAAAATGTGCGATTAACACCATGGGCCCCTCCAGCCTTTTCGCCTCAGAGGAACTCAGATACGGTTACCCACCACATCATTAGCTACCTGGAATGGCACCTGTAGGGAATTTTTGGTGCTATGGTCTGCTGTCAGGCTGTGCTCCCACATGTCACCCTGTGTGTGATCCTCTCTTGGCAGCCAGACAGTGGGAGAAAATGGGCCAGAGTGCCACTCGTCCTGGTAATATTCATAACCCCGGCCTCAAACTGGAGTGGGTGTGGAAGAAGGAGAAGTGCCTCGGAAACGGGGTTGTCACTTACGGCAGGACACGAAGGGCAAGTGAGTCTGGGGGAACAAGTGCTGCTGTCCTCCCAAGTGTAAGCAGCAATTTTCAATCTCCAATGTTTTTTTGTTTTGTTTTGTTTTGTTTTGCTTGTTTCCTTTCTGAGCACAATTCAGGTACTCAGGATATCAACCTACCACTAAAACAGTTCCTGCTGCAGCATGCACCAGCTATGTCTGGAAATGGAGAGTGAATATAGGCCTGAACACAGGCCTAAACATGTCCAAACAAAGTGGCTGTTGGCAGAAAGTGTCCTCCTGCCTCCGTGACAGTCTCCCAGCAGCCCTGACCTTTGCCAGGACATGAAAGTATATTTAGAAACTTTTTCATTATCTCCTTTTAATGCACTAGGCAGTTTGCTCTTCTTCTCTGTATTAATTCCTAGCAACTTTAGATGTGATGTATTGAGAGGTTTGAGCTCTTTCTGGTTAACATGGAGAAAAAGGGAGTCACTCCTCAGGAAGTCAAAGTCACAGGCTTGGGCGTCAGATGACATCGAGGTGACCTGTGAGGAAATGCACAGAGATAAGTCACCCAGGCACCTGTGCTGCATCCCAGGTCTTGGAATGCACCAATTTTGTGTGATTCCCACAAAACAAGAGCAGAGTCAGTCACAGGCCTGATTTCTGCACGAACACTTAAAAAGTGTAAAGATCTGAGCAACAGCCCTGCTTTGAGCAGAGTTGGACTGGATTATCTCCAGAGTTCCCTTCCAACATAATTTTTATATGATTCTGCAGTCCTGTGCTATCATTTGATCTGCCTAGGTGGGAGCTGAATTATGGAGCTGTTACAAGGCAGGAGGCTACAGAGTTTTAACCTTTAGGTCAGAGATCTCGTGAGGTGCTCCATTAGTCCAGTATCCTACCAGGCTGTGGTCTCCTCTCCTCAAAGGACCTGATGAAGGCAAGGATCCATACAAAATAGGTCTGGCAGTGCCATGTGCCATAGACAGCATGTGCTTTTCCTACAAAAAAAAAAAAAAAAATCATTCTGAAATCTGTTGCAAAGGCAATGGCAAGCAGCATTGTCCTGTAGCTGATTAACCAAACATTCAGCTTATCCAGAGTACATATTTGCATTCAATAATATGGCCATTTAGTGCACCTTGTGACCTACTGAAACGTGAACAAGGCTTTTCCCTTCCCTATATTTCACTGAAGTTTTCTCCTCCCTGTATTTCACTGTGGTTTCCTTTCAGCACAGTAGTTGTCTCTGGGCCCAGAAGTTTGTTCCTGATGAGCTTGGATTTCCCAGAAGAAACTCATACCTGCTTTGTGGCTTTCATTTTGTGTCCTTTCTAGAGCAGAAAATTTTCCAGTCAAGGTGGTAATCCATGGATGGGAGGGAAGGGGCTTTGTTTTCCTTAGTAAAGGTAAGAAAAGCTTCACTTTCATGAATATTGATGCTCCTGGACTGCTGAGATATCCTGTGGAGGTGACTGACAATTTTACACCAACATCAAGGCTGAGCCAAACTCCTCATTAGCAGCTTTATGGATACATGTCCAGCTTCCTTCTTGAATTGGTTCAGGGTGGGAAATCAGTTGGTTCTTCTGTAGGATCTGGTCTCACCGCTGGTTTGGAGCTGAAATGATGCAATGCCAGCTTGCAATGGTGATGAGCTGCTGACTGTAATGGGATCCCAAACTTAGATGGAGACCACAGCATTTAACTGACTGAATCCCACATTTAGTCCCAGGAGGAGGCAACAACATCTGCACAGCTATGTGTTTTCAGGTTGTGTACCCATTCCCACCAGCTTTTAAAGTTCTTGCTTTTTCTGCTTGGCTTTTTGCACCAAATAAGCACCACCTAGGTGTGCTGAAGCTTGCTACCCTTTGATTTGCAGTTCCCAGGGGCCCAATTCTGTTATTCTGGAGCCATCTGGTAGGAACCAGAAGCTCAGCCTCTCATCTGAGCCCACAAGTCTGAATGAGCTGCCAGCACATCTCCCTTCCTCAGTGCTTCTCCCAGTTAGACTCACTGTCTAAAGCAGTTCAGACAAGATCAGATGACTCTGCTGTAGAAATGTCCCATCCTCCCCATAAAGGGAGCCTGTTGTGATCAGTCCCTTTAGAGAATCCATGCTTTGGGCATTTAAAGGCTGGTGAAATGAACCCTAGGCCAAGAAACACAGAGAGACTCTAGGACCTAAGAGATGAGAATGGCTACATTCTTCCCCTCAAACTAATTTGAGTTTGTTTGTTCATTGTAGAGCAATAAAATAAAGGCCTATCTGCTCCCTTGCCTGTCTCTGACTTTGAATAAGACTCTGAAAGACACAGTGGGAAAGAATTTGGGCTTAAAGCATGGACCACATAGAAAATGATTTATTTGCCTGTTTATATCCTGTAATAAAAAATACACAGACAAAACCTTCCTTCTTCCCTTACTAAATCTCTCAATTTATGTGCATAGCTGGTTTATATAATCCCCAGCTCGGTCTGTTTAGAGCATACACGGTGTCTGAATAATTTGCAAGCACTTGGAGGGCTTTGGTGGCCCAGACGAGCACTGGCAGCCTTCTTGCTGCAGGGAGGGAGATGAGGCATGCACAGCCCCAGCCACTCGCCAAGGTCACAGCCAGAGCAGGATTTCAGCTTGAGAGGAGCAACACTGGGAAGATCCTCAGCAGATTTGAACTTTGGAGAACCAAAGTCCAGGGGTACAAAGTACAAGGGTCTTGGCTACTGGCCTCTACCCAGTATACCCTCCTTTTGTCTAGACAGACGGTTCCTTGAGTCAGAGTAACTCTCTTCCTACAAATTCACACCCAGCAGAGGATAACAGGCTCTTGAGTAATAGCCATCTTTACAACTCCCTGAATTCTGTGTTTAAGGGGAAGAAAAGGTAGTCATGGGTTTCCTGTACTTTGACCATGCCTGTGAACTGACACCCTTGGGGTGCACGCAGTGTGTGGCATGTAGGGTGAGCTAAACTCTGCCAGGTCAAAAAGGTATTGCAAATGGCAATTGTCCATTCGTGTCCCAGGGCAGAACTTGCCCCAGAAGGAATATAGCTCTCAGACAGCACCTTGATGTCAAAAAGCAGGCTGGAAGTTTTACTAGCCATCCTTGTCCTGCTGGCCAGCTGGCAGGTGTATCCGTGAATCAGATGGGTTTGTGCTACGGAGAAATGTTGCAGCATGGCTTCTTTCTTAACCACTAATAGGAGCTGCCAGGATATCCAGCTGAGACTGAGAGCTGAGCTTCATGTGAAGTGAGCTTCATGGAATCAGCTTTCCAAGCTGAAGGGAGGAAAAAGCAACGTTTTGGTGAGAAACCACGTGAAAACAGAGGTTGAAGAGGGTGGGCAGCCTGTCGGTAGTCAACCTGCTGAGTCAAACTCTGAACCTAACAGTATGTAAAGCGTTTGCCCCCACATCTCTCTATGAGAGTGGGGAGAGGCTTTCCTAGACATGGAGACACATGGATCAACTGTGTCTTGCTCAGGGCTGCCCTCACCCATTCTTCCCCAGCTCATACCTGGCCTTTTCCTCCTCTTAAGTAATCTCTGTAGTGCTGCTGAATTGTGGGGGCCAGGTTTGGGCGGTGGTGGACCAGAATAACCAATTCCACCATTTAAATTGATGATTTAAATCCCACCAACCTCCATGAAAGGTGGGTGTTTGCATTGATAAAATGGATGCTTCTAAGTCCCTTTTCTTCGTTATCTTTTCTTCCCCTTTTCTTCATTATCATAAGAGCTTGAAACATACTTTAAAACAAAACAAAACAAAACAAAGAACAATATCAACAAAAAAATAAAACAAAAACAAACAAACAAAAGGGTCTGGTAATTGTCTGGCTCAGGGAAATAGAAGAAGAGCAGCGAACTTCATGGCTCTACCAGTGACAGCTGGGAGGTGTGGTTTCCTTTCTCTCTGGTCAACGGTACCTAAAATACCACATCCACTGGAGACATACAATTCCTGGTGGAATTTGAGGGAAAACTGACCCCAATGTGCTGACCTTTGCTTATTCTGCTTGACTGCATTTTCTTCCTCAGTTAAAAGAACTTTCCAAGTATTTTCAGTGATGCATTTTGTCTGCTTCTCATTTTGTTCTCATATTCAAACTATTGTGCTCTGACTTCAGTCACTGTAGATACAAGAAAAGATTGCCCTGATATATCCATACAGATGCTTTACCACACAGTGATTTCAAGCATGTCTCCAGAGAGACTGGGAAGGATTCCTTCAGCTTGTTGTAAAACCGATTGACTGGGAACAAAGGACTCCAGTCTTCCACTTAAAGTTACACAGAATGCTTCATGAAGTACCTGGCTCCTTCACACAGCAAAAATGTACAACTGATCTTGCCAAACATTTGAGCTGTCCTTGCTCTGCGTTGATGTCCAGAGCAATTGGGTTCCTCTCTTAGGCACTGCGTCTTTAAGACTATGTTAGCACTAAAAGTCAAGGGAGTGCTAATGTCTTCCACTAATCTTTGCTGAGCTGCAAAAACCAGCATAACAACTAATTCAGGTCTGACACGATTGCCTGAAATTTTCCTTAAGGCCACCACATCCCTACCAGACAGCAGACATGGCAGCTTCTGTGTTTTTTTTTTCCTTGCCATTCATTCATCGTGTCACCCCAGAGGGAGATGTTAGTGGACAGGGTAACAGGAAAGCACAAATGACCATTGGGCAGAGAGGAGCAGCCACACATCTGTCAAGCACCAGATCCAGACGGCATCAGGCCTACAGGAGACCTCCGTGTCTCTGGAGCTATAGCAAGAGGCCAACTGGGGCATCTCATGGCATCAAAAATACCATAGACTTTTACGTTAGGCAACTGAATTACACTTTATTAGCTGGTCACCTGCATCACACCTAACCCCCAAGCGCTATCAAGTCATCCCCACCTGGCTCATGTGGAGATACCCACATGCACAGACCTAAATTCAGGTGTTTAATTCGGTCGCTGCGTTGCAGCCATGGGGTGGTTATTTCTCAAACTGGAGAGGAGATGACTCTACCCAAGAAAGTGTGGGGATTGCTATTAGTATTATTCATGGGAATCTCTGCTGAGAAGAGCTAAAGACTCTGGTCCAAAATAGGGCTTGCTGGTCTCCAGTTATAGGAAACTCTTCACATGCCTGTGTTAGGAAGCATCTCGTTTGGTTCATCTCCATTGTAGCTGCCCACATCTAAGCTTGTCAGCCTGGTCTTCCTTTTTATTTTTAATAATTAATATCTTCGTAAACAGATCTTGGCAATGAAGACCTCCACACAATTCATCCTGGAGCTGGCATCTAAAATAAAGCAGATAAATCAAGTCTTAAAAGCGCCTGCTTCTGTCCCTGACTGAAAAGGGTGAGACAAGTGCAGAGACAGACCCTTGCACTGCAGCCATCGAAGGGGAGGTGAGCTGAACGCCGCTGATGGTTTCTGACACATTCCCATCCTTGTGTGCATGAAGGAGCAAGGCAGAGCTGCACACACAGCTCGGGGGGGTCTCCTCTGCCTTCATGCTGCCCTGGGGGGGAGAGAGCCCACCTGACAGCTTGCTGCCACCTGGGAGCCAGACTGGGAACGAGAACCAAACCGCAGGATGTGAGACCCTGATTCACAACAATTTACCCATGGACACTTTGCAGCCAAACAATTCTCCAAGGTCTCAACCCCAAACTGGCCCCACAGGTGCCTCCTGAGCAGCCCAGACCCTGACCAGTCCTCGTATGCATTGTTTTGGGTCAGATCTGGAAGCTGTCCAGATGCAAGCACAAAGTCAGGACAGGACTTGGAGAGATGATGTTTCTTCTTGGAGAGGAGGCTAACCCTGGGCTGGTCTGCTCCTTCTGAGCTTCTTCACCCCCGCAGCATGACAGACATAAAATCCTAACCCGTAAGAAAATAAATAAATAAATAAATAAATGACCCATTTAAACCCATTCTGACCCAGGGCCTCCACACATCACATTCTGTAGCCCAGCCTGCCCTGCCATGTGTGCCATTCCCATAGCCCCAGGCTGCAGCCACATTTCCAACCAGCAAACAACCGTGCACCAGCAGGTTTTTAAGCACGTGGTGCAATTGCTGCAGCTGCCACGGCTGGCGTGCGTGCAAAGGTCCTGTTGCACACCCAGCGTGCAGCTCTGGAAGGTGCTCAGCAGCTCAGTCGTGCAGCCAAGCAAGCTGTATGAGCCCGAGCCAAAAACCTGGCACAGCTGATGCTCTACGGCAAAATGCTTTTCTTCATCTGCTCCCTCGTGCTTATCGATTGGAGCATTAATAAAAAACGTGTTCAAAGCTCCCTTGGCTTCCGAGATTACTTGGGAATAGTCCAAAGCTCCAGCCCCAGCCACGCTTGTATTGTGGGGACAGGGGGATCAAAAGCATTTTAAAATGGCCTTGCTAATCAATCATCAACAATTGGGTAAATTAAGCCCTGCAGTCTTTCCTTTTGCGAGCGAGGGATCTGCCGGACGTGTCTTTAATGAGCAGATTCCTATCCCTTTAATATTCCTTAATACCTTTCAAGAGGAAATGAACCACGGGGAGACTTTGTTGGTGGAATGAGAGGAATGCAGATAACTGCTGCCGCTGCTTTCTCACACCTCAGCCTGCGCGGCCGGCCTGCTGGCCCCAAACCCAGCCCGGACACGGGGCACGGGGCTCCGTGGTAGGGCAGTTTGCTTCCCAAGACCCCGATAATGCCAGCTCTGCTCTGGCCAGTGTCACGGCTAAAAGCAGGAGGTTTTTGCCTCCTTGTTGCAAAGCTCAGCCCGTGCTCACCTCCCACGTCCGTCTGTGGGGAAGGTTTGTTTTCCAAAGCCCGTCAGGAAGATGCACACATCTCCCGAGGTACTGGCTGCAGGAGGGGATTCCTGTTAATTATTAACGTGCCAGAGGCAATGCAAATATCACAGGAAAGAAAAGAGGCTTGGTCCATCCTGGGCTGTCTGGGGACTGCTGGCTTTTGTTACCTTTTCTCATAGTATGAGGCATGGCTCGCTCTCTAGGTCTCTCTGGGGGACATTTAATGAAGTCCCTATGACAGTAGGGACTTGGGATATGGAAGATGTCCTCTGTGTCTCTTTCTGCGGCACATTGTGTGCTTGTGGACTTTTATTATAGGTCTTAAGTGTGTGGAATGGTGTTAAGAAGAGTTTTGTGACCCATAATAAGCCTTGGCTTTGAGATAAGAGGGTTTGCAGACCTTTGTCTACCCAAATACTTCTGTCACATCAGTGTCACACCACTAAAAGCCTAGTCACTAGCATTTCCCGGACCGTTCATGAGGAACTTCTGGGCATGAAGACTGCCAACCCACAAATGGTGCCAGCCTACAAAAGGATGGGGCACACGAGGAGACACTGTTGGATACCGGTGGCTGCAGAAGTGAAGGATGCAGATGCTTTGCATCCTCCCTAGAAGATCTCCAATATATGAAGGAAAACAATATTTAGGAATGTATGAAGGAAAACACGTTAGGATTACAGTGGTATAAACACGGTGAGAAGAGCCTCGGACCCAGTGACACATTATGAAAATGTTGTCCAGCCTGACGTCGCGCGCATGGTTTAGGCAGGGGATTTAATTTCTCTAAAGGGAGCCCAGCTTGACAGCATTTCACCTCCTGAGCGCAGTGGCACAGCAATTAGCACATCCAGCGTTTAGCGCCCGGCTTTCCCCGGGGAGCGGGGGTGGGAGGGAGAAGCAGAGCCAGGTTAACGCGAGGAGTCCGTGCTCTCCATCCACGCTGCTCCCCTTCCTCGAAGCCCCCCTGACACACCCTCCTCTTGCACAGACACCTAGAATAAAGGGGAATTTATGAGACTTTGTCCACAAGCGGCAAAAGCCGCTATCGATTACTGCACGGCTCTTAAATGAGAGTAATTCACAACCCTCTTCGGTTTTGAAGGCAAGCTCTAATTTAATATCATTATGTCTTCATGCCCCCACACATTCCACTGTCTCATTCACTAAGCTTTTATTGGGCTCTGGATAATTTATGGCTGGATATGCTGCCTTTTATCTGACCTATTTTTAGCTATTCTTGCTTTTTACATATTTCTTTCCCTGCCATCACAACTGGCAATTAAAGTAAAAAGGTTTTAAAAAAATCCTACACGATAAAGTTCCACCCTGCTTTAACCTTTATTTCTTCTCCTATATGCGCTAGGGAATGCATTTGTTATTGCTACAGCATTCTGAGGACAAGAGTTTTCGATAAAAGCACCTTCCCCAGATTTTATGTCTTCCATTTTTTCTTCATTTCTCAGAAGCCTGATGTGCATGAATTTGCCCCAAAATCTTCACTGATGACCTTGCTCGGGTTTCAGAGCTGCTGAGTGTTCCCAGCTTGCTTCAGTTTCCCTCTGTAAATGAGGTCCAGAGACCTTCTGGGGCCTTTTCCCATGGGATTCAAGTGTCCTTGGTCCTCTACAGCCTCACAGGAGGTTGTTGCTGGGCCTCGCTCAGGTTTGGACCCGACATCTTCAAAGCTCTTTGGTGCAGAGAGAAAAACAGGGCTGCCTTTAGCCTGGGGGCAATATTTTTCTTTTTCCTTTTTTTTTTTTTAATTTAAATATTTATTTAAATATTTCAAATATTTGCATTACTCAGATGGGACAACAGGAAAAATTAAAGAAAGCTGTCGGACCTGGAAACCTGAGGATGTCCTTGTGCCCCTGATATTTTATTCACTTTTTTCAGCAATACCAGATGATCTATTTACGAAAAATAGAAAATAAAAACCTAGGTAGTAACCTTTCATGATGTCTGGGTTGGAAGTAAGGCCACGTAATGGTGTAAATTGGTCCCTCTGACCTCCAAGCTATTTCCCAAACTTTTTCTACTTGTTTTGTCCATGAAGTGTTTCCCCTGGGAAGTCCTTGGATCCTGGACTTAGGTGCTGCATCTCCATGAGTTCACCCCTGCTCTGCAGGGACTGATCCAGAGCTTTCCTGGCTTGGGATGTCAGGTCACAGCCAGCAGGGCTGGCAGATGGAGAGGAGCATGGTGGAGTCGCTGCGGCATTGGGGTAGATGGGCTCCACTGCTGCTCTTGGAAGCCCAAGAGGATTGCCCGAGAATGGACACACAGAGAAGAGCAGCTTGGTATCAGCTAACGGTACCACCTAGGGATGGATGTCGTCTGGAAACACAAGATTTATGGCAGGACAGTGAGATTTTGCTGGATCCAAGTCATCTGCAAGGACTTGGCAGTTTTAGCAGAACTCACCCGTGACACATATTCCAGCATCTTGCTTTGATGCAGTTTTAGGAACTCCAAAATATTTTGTTTGGGTGAAGAATTTTAGACAGGTTCCTCAGTGCTCCTTCTTCAGCTTCTCTCTACACTCCTTACCTCTGAAAACCAAGGCACAACTCCAAATTCTGGAGTGTCTCACTTCAGGCCTCCTGAGTTAACTTGCAAAAGGTTCTGCTATTGTGATGTTTTTCTGCTATTTTTAAGATAAATGTCATTACATTGATATTTCCTCCATACAACAATTCCAGTTTCTGGACATATTTTTAGATATTCTGTTCACAACTATTAGATCACTGTCATTTATTTTTTTCCTCTGCATTTCTAGTTAAATATAAAATTACCTTGCTCTATTTATGAATGCAAACAGAGCATGCCATAAGCCTGTAAATACTACTTATAATTACATGTGATATTGACATAATATTGGCATAGTAATGCATAAAATCATTAATTACATGTATTTCAGTACTTCCAAATTGTCAAAATGCAGTTTGACTGTCCCCAGAGTTTTGGTCATCGATGGCTTAAGTCTACCAGAGGTGTCTGCTGTGATCCATGGCTTGATCCACCTGGATGTACCAGACCTGCCTCAGGTATCATGGAATCACAAGTTATTAGGGCTGGAAGGGCCCTCAAAGCCCATCTAAACCCAGCCCCGCGCCATGGGCAGGGAACCCTCCCACCAGCCCAGGCTGCCCCCAGCCCCATCCAGCCTGGCCTTGGGCACTGCCAGGGATGGGGCAGCCACAGCTCCTCTGGGCAGCCTGGGACAGGGCCTCACCTCCCTCACTGTGAAAAATCCTGTGGGGAAAGGCGATGCCGCATGAAGGCTTTGTATGAGACCCACAGAATTGGTCATTTAGCTCATTTGTCATCTGGCCATTTGGGTGCCTGCATCCCACCTGCAGCTCAGCCAGGGACCTTGGTGTTCCCAGCCTCACAGCACGGCTTATTTTCCCTGCCAGACTCAAGCCTGGTAAAAACACTCAAAATAACAGCTTTATCTGGAGGGATTTCCAAGCTCTCCGAGGCAACATCTCAGGAGAGAGAGGGAAATGAGCTACGCAGCTTCACCAGCCGCATTCCCACACGTAACAACCATGACAGCACTGCTAACAAGAACCAAAAATCACGAGGCAGATTTCCCCACTCCTCAGCCAACATTAAAAATCATAAGACTGGATTTGGAAAATCCACAGGGTTTTAAAACCTTGTATTTTAGCTGTTTTCACAGATGAGTTTCGTTCAAGCAGCTCTCTCTAGTCACGAGGAAGAGAAACCTTGTTGTATTTTTTAAGAAAGGAAGAAAAAAAGTTCTCAAATTGCTGAATAATCACTGGGCTCCAGGAGCTGGGGCTTTGGAGGAGACACCACAAGAGGATATGGGCAGAAGGTGCGTTATCTAGAGGGCATGCTGTGTGATGGAGCAATGCTGTGGGTGTCTGATCACTCTACAAACAGAAGATAATAACAACAACAACAACAACAAAAAATCCAGCCTGAATGCTCTTATTCCACAGCAGTAAAATACGAAGAGGAAAATATGTGGCAAGAGTGTACTCTTGTGCCTGCCTGCTCATTGTATTTGCCTGGCAGCAAGGCACACCACGCAGGCTATTGTGCAGAGCCCGCGCTTGCTCGACCCTCCGGCAAAATCTCCTCTTGTTGGAATACGCAGCGAAAACACCATAAATAAATAATGTGCTTTGAAAAAAAAAAAAAAATACAACCTTAAACCATGTGATACCATCTGATTAGACCAGCCAAACACTGTATTTAAAGGAAAAGGAAAAAAAAAAAAAAAAGAAAATAAATAAAAGTGCTGGAGGCAAGGGGGAGCTGCTCGGGAAATCTCATTAGGAGAGAGCAGCTCCTCAGCAGCACCAGTGATGGCTCCAGCCCGCGCTCTTCAGAGCACGCACAGATACGTAAGAGGGAGTAAAGTGGTGTCAGGCAACTCAGATCATCAGGAGGGGGGTGTTTTATGCTGTATGGTCCTTACCTACTAGCTTATATGGTTCCTTGTAGACTACGGTGCCTGCGCACGAGGTTATACAGTGTTATTCAGGGTATGTGGAGCTTGACTACTAGGTCATACAGGCTCCTGTAGGCTGTATAGTGCTTTCCCACTAGGCTATATGATTTTATTTTGTTTAGGTTAGATGGTGCTTGCTAGGCTATACAAGTTCTTGTAGGATATATTGTGCAGAAAGTGCAGGAGTGAGCAGAGATATTGCACTTGGCATCACTTCGAAGTGTTGGTACCCAGGACAGTAAAATTACAATCGTGGGTGGTACAACAGGTCCAGGACTCCCACCTGCTCCAAAAGCACATTTTGGGGTGTTCTAGTGCACAGGTCAGGCTGGCAGCAGGTGATGGGGTGGCAAAAAAGGAGCAGTTTGTGTTTGTGCTGCATGAGAGAGGCAAACTCTGCTGGGCTGGAGACCTGCAAGCAGCCCCCCTTACACCCCCACCAGGCTACAAGGGAGCGCCTTGCTGCCTCCTGCAAATTAACTGGATATCTTATCACTTTTTAATTAAAAACATGCTTGTATATAATGTACTTGGACACCTACGAAACAGCATAAATAATAAATGCAAACAGCAGCAATTTATCGGTACAGCGGGGTTTAGCTGGATCGGTATTGATTCTGCTTTATGACTACATATTCTTACAGGGGAAAGATAATATATTTCTTACTCGCACAGTGGTTAATTACTGCTTAAAATAAATCAATACTAACTGGCCAAGCAATATAACCCATTAGTTGTGCTTAAAATAAATTAGTCAATGCGATTTTCTCAGAACTGATTTTGGGGGGTTATTTACATTTTGAGGTGTTAGTAATTTGCGTCAAAGAAATCTTTGCCACTGATAACAAGCACTTCATTAGCTAATTAAGCTTATAAAGCAGCTCAGTGACTTGCTTAGTTCACTGAAAGTTCAGAATTAAGCTGACCAGAAATGCAATTATTTTAAAATTTGAAGTGAAACAATCAATTAAACAGGAAAAACCTTGCTGAAGAAAGCATTTATTTTAGCTGGGAAGAAAGCATT